>NC_065410.1:9306984-9610015 GCF_024362695.1 Pectinophora gossypiella
AATGGAAAACGTTGATTTTATATTATTTACTTACACATTATAAATTGAAAAAGTCTATGACTGTAATCATTTTGTTACAGTTTCAAAAGCAATATGATTGCAGCACATTTACATAAACATAATTGTTTCGCGTTCTTGTGTAGGTTTAACAGTACCCGTCTAACGGAAACCTATTGATACGGACACATTTATACAAATGCATATTTATTACGTATCAGGTTTTCTACGAAGCCTACTTTTTAACGTTTCTAAGAACTCTTTCTAGCGTGGGCAGTAGGTATAGTTCTTACTTATAATAACCATTCTTCATAACCTACGGATGTAGCTATTTGATAAGAGAGTTTTATTTTTACTCTATAAACCAATTTCGTTGAAAACAGCTGTATTTTAAATTATATTACCAACTTACTTACATATTATACTCAATACTCATACAATAAATCCGTGTAATTATTGGAATATCTATACAATTAAATACCCATACCTAATAATAAAATAAATCATCTAGGTAGATACCTAGCGCTATCCCATTTATTCACGGGGTCAGCTTACCTTACCTAAAAATTTGACAAGTCCGGCTTTTTACAGAAGCGAATGCCTGTCTGACCTTCCAACTTAAATACTGAAAGTAATTACAGCTTTACAGCAAACTTTATATTGATTAAGTAATATTTTCAAAATAATGTTGTCATCATTTCTACACGTAAATGATATAAATCCAAAGATATCTTTTCTTTTTTCTTTTTTTGAACGTGACTTATTGTAGATTTGCCGAAAATGGCATTAACTACTTGGCCGGTAACCAATAATATCTAACATAATTATGATGACATAAAATAATTACGGTCGAGATTTTTTCGTGATATATTGTACACTTGCCACGGACGGCATTCGTCACTTGGCCGGGTCAATGGAAAGCTCTGAGAGCTCTCACCCGGTAATAGGTTGTGTCCGGCACAACCTGAGAGATCTGTGAAATCATCCCACGCACGGTAAGACGGCTCACATGCACTCAATTATACGATGAAAAGATTCACATACTAAGTAATATCCAAGGCATACACTAATTACCCATGGAATCTACACTTCGAAAAAAAGTATTTTTTCCCTAATTAATGACTCTATAATCTTTACTATACTCTGAACCGGCGTGCGTGTATGAAACGATCGAAGAATGTGGAGGAGGAAAATGTGTCAGGATCGAAGCAAAAGGAATTCCAGGCGTGATGTATGTGTACGTCTCTATAACTCAGCTTTCTGCCTTGATCACTACAAAGTAGAAGATCTTCTCATGTACGTCATTGCTACAAAATATTACACCTATAAAAGAGCAATAAATGACTCCTAAAGTGATTTACGTCATTATTCAACTACAAATATACTAATGATGAGAAAAGATGTGTCGTGTAGTACTAAACTTGTCACTTAAGAGAAGGTGACATACACACCCTAGATTTATAGCTACAGAGCTCAGACGAGGTATTTACTGATTATCTCAACGCAGTCATTTTATTATAAGGCCCCTTGCAAACGAGAAGCACTTTCCGTTTACAGAGCCAACTGTCGATTTGTGGCTGACGAAGCGACGTCATAATGTCAACTGCATGTAAGTACTGCCGGATTGTAAAAGGGCAAAGACGAAAACATAAAAGACAGTATAGAACATACTGTTGTCGATTCGGGCAACTACCAACTTAATCTGAAAGGACTAGAACTAGCTGCGTCTCTTTCTTGCGCGTATTGTAAGTGAGGGACGGTACTATTTGGGTAGTGTAATAGGTTCAAGATAAATTATAAAATTCTGATAACTAAATAAAGACAGGTCTACAACTAACGAAAATAATTTTCATTTTTCTATTTAACTTATTTCCGAATTTTATGAATAATCAGTCCGACATTTTATCACATTTTTCTATGACGCCACATTGTAGATTTTTCATACAAATTCATAGAATTTTAAAAAGTAAGCAAAGTAAAAAGTAACTGATTTGACTAGTTGGACACTAGCCTATATAAGAGCTGTCAAACTAATATTAGGTTGTAAGTTTGTGTGCGCCCGAATAGGCACCATTATCTAATCTATTAGAATGGAGGAACTTCAGATCAACCTACTGTGTAGTAAAATAGCTGTATAGTAGCGCTATACTTAGGCGGAGTAAAGTCAAAGGTGATTTAATGCCATGGCCCTCCACGTGAACTATAATGCGGATTCAACTTGTAAGGCATCGGCCAAGACTCGCAGATCGCTTGATTTCATTCTCTACCACTCGCTTGTGTAATCGATTACACTTACAACTGGTACACACACATTCAGAATATAACGTTAAAGAGTTTTTATTTATTTTCTGTAAAAAAAACAATATTTAAAAATAACAGTCTAATAATCACATTCAGAACTTCATTGCAATCAGATACTTATATCCGGCAGATAAACTACCAGTTAATCGGAAGTAGTGAAAGGTCTTACATCGTGCCTTTTAGCAATGCAAAAATATTTAATGTAACCTGCTTTACTTTATTTTTGACGGAAAAAAATATCAATATCAAAATTAAATTTTGAATGAAAAGTATTATTCAGCCAATACTTATCGGACGCAATGAAATATTTGAACGTGGTTTCCTGTTATTGTGTAATTATTTTGCCATTTCATTGGTTTAAAAACAATTAATAACACTAAATAATTATTACTCATTTAATAATGACGTAGTTGATCCAGGAAAGACATAAGTTATTGGCATAATGCTATGACCTGCGCTATGTCTAATAACTTTAATTCTTTTTATTGATTTTCCTCGAGCCCTCTCGCATTTGATATCCCTCATTAATAGAATTCAAGGTCAGGTCTTTCACCCTGTCTTCAATTACATGACGACAGCTTTTATAACCATAAATCACTTCCACGGCAAAAGAAATCACTAACAAAGTCCTATCATTTATCCATTTTAGATTAGAAAGTTATTGTTGAAAAGACGTTGGGTAAAAGTGTTAAATATGCTAGAACTTTTAGTTTTATGCGTCGGTATATTTGTCGTATAATGCTAAGTACTCACCTCTGGCTCCAAACGATCCGAATCGCTCCCGGTTTACGGCAATTTTATACTTCTTGTCGCTTGGAACCGGCAGTTTTGACGGATACTTCTCCGAGTTCGCCCGGTACAATTTCTCTTTGGACCCGTGTGCCCCCATCTTCAACTTCGTCATTAAAACTCAAGACATTTTATGTTTCTCCATTACAAACGTAAACTTCAAGGCACTGTTAGGAACTACAAACTCGGTCACTTGTGAGTCACATCACTATTGTTTTATCAACTTGATGCACTAATTTGTTTTTCTTATCAGTGTAGTCATCACCTTAATTTCGGTGTTTGCATGTCTCCGCTGTAAACTGTTAAAATTAGAACTTTATACGGTCCACGATAGCAGCAGGTGTCATAATTTCAGTCGCTATTTTCAGTTTCTGTTAGTAAAAGTCTTTTAGGTCGATGCAACCCATAAAACTGTATTTAAATCGATATTACGATTTGACGTTTTCGAAATTGAAGGGGAATAAAAAATAGAACGATCGTAAAAATACACACGTGTTCACCGTGGTCAACAAAGCATCGTTCGCTGATATAATTATTGCAATGGTTTAGTCGGCTTAAGTCTATTTCGGTAGCCGACTCACTAACAACAAACCAGTGTTAGGTGGTCTCTCCTTTGAGATCCTTTTTAGAAACTCGAAGAGTAACTATTATTTAGTAAAAACTGGGGGTTCAAGTTAGAGTGGCCATCTAATGCATTTAACATTCTGTTTGGAAAGATATTTTCTGAGAGCTGCTTAACGTAGTCATTTGTCATTCAGCGTCAGGTACATTATAATACACGGCTTACTTTATGTTTTCAAAGCGTTTACGGCCTGACAAAGAAAACTGCACATGTGCAACACCTTCAGTCGCTAATGGCAAGAATAATGTCAGTGAACGTTCCAATACTAAGAAAGGTTTAAGAGAAAATACGACACCGTTGAGCAAGTCATCTGTTTCTGACGGCATGGACCTAGGTACAGTTAGTAATGCCGAGCAGAGTGAAGATGTGTTGCCATACACATAACAGATCTCTATATTCGTGATACCAATGACAATCGCGACGCCTTTTTTCTCTTGACTATTATAAACTAATACGGAAGCGACAGTGTCATCTACACGCGAGACCCATTTGATCCATTGTGTAGTTAATATCTTTATTGGACTTGCAGTGTTGCACTGTTATTACCAGTTACTGACGTTTTATATCTTTATAAAATCCTGAATTATCCTGCAACCAACGTGCTTGGATAGAAAGTCCCCCAATCATATCCATCAGAGAACCAGCAGACACAATTTCACAGCAATGTGAGAAAGCACTTAGTGAATGTAAACCGGCGTCAGACTCATTTCCTACAGGAGATAGCCTTGCCGTCTAGTGGAAAACTCCCATGAATTATGTACATCTCATTTTATCGAATCGTACGACATAACTACTGAACGTAACTTATGAAAGTAGAATGAAGCAAATATGAAATCCGGTTCATATTGTACTTAAAAGGTAAAATTACTTCTTACTTTGACTTATTATAAGCCAATATTAAAAAAGGAATATTCGGAAGTTATTTTCATAATCTGTTATTTAACAAGATACACATATATGGCTCTTTAAAAGAAGCAAAAAAGCAGCTTAAACACCATCGTTAAGAGTTAACTGCTTTTTAAGCGGATTCCAAAAGACTTTTTCTCGGCTTAACGCTATAATTAGCTCGGCCCTAATTGAGCCTGATTTAGACGCGCCAGTTCAAACATTTCATCAAATTAACGCAACTGTCGCTGTGATTGAAGCCATCCAGTTTATATTATTCTTTACGTAACAATAAGTATGTGTTCTGAATATTGAAAGAGTAAAAAGATTATATATTTAATTAAATAATCTATAACTTAACCTATTAACTGCAAACAACAGACTTTTTTATAATGTAACTTTTTATAACGTAACATCTTTAAATACTTAATCATGTACTTAATTGAGATAGAAATAAATTACAAGAATATGCACCACTAGTTCCAAATATACCCTTATAATAACGGCTATTTATATCTAGATACGTTGGTAGATACACTACTAACTCGTCCCTTGGGTTAGTCACTCAAAAACATATGCAAGTATCTGTTTCTCAGATTGTCGCTATTTCAGTAGACATTGCTTTCAGGGTTAAATAACTCAAAGACGCATGTCCTTAGTACGACTATAGACAATCTCGGGTTGAAAGATATATTTAGATTATGGAGATTAATGACTCAAATGCAAGGTACAAATGCATTTGCGACGGGCTAAAGAAGGGATAAGTAATCATTGCAATGAAATATTGCAGCATTAAAACCCTAATATAGTTACAACTCGATGACAAATTCGACATTTGCGAGACAAACTTGACTGTTTACACGATGATAATAGTTCCTGCGATTGTTATTGATGTGTGTTATACTGTAGTACTAATCGCATTCACATCACTCATTTAAGAGTCACGCTCTTCTCGGTGTAGCATTTCGTTAAAAAAACTCTCCAATACTCTCCATGCTACTTTTTAGGGATAAATAAGGCAGAGGTCTAATCGCATCGGGTGATCTTATTTCGAAATTGTTTTGGTGTAACTACAATGACGTGATAGAAATAAACGAAAAAGAAGTAAATAAAGACGATCCGATCAAATCACAAGACAAGATAGAACACAAGCATTATTAAAATCGATAATATTCTTATGACCAGATGTATCCCTCGCGCAGAGTTTATACTGAATATAGTTCTAGCAATATAGGCTTGGAAAAGAAAATATGACAATCACATAGAGGTTAAAATTTCTATAAATAACAACACGATTGATCCTAAGATTATGAGAAAAACAAGAAACCGTCATAAATGTTCACTAGTTCACAATAGCACCGCATCTGAACCAACCTTAGCCGAAACAATAGTCAATTACAGACCTAACCATACAATAGAAGCAGATTATGAAGTTTCACAATTTTACAACTACCTATAACATTCAGCGATATCCAGTTACAAATTGAACACTTACAAAATATTAAGATGCACAAAGGCGGAAAATATGGTGCAAATGTGCAAACTTTCGTACCTAATAATGATATTTCCAAACTACTTATTATATTAAACGTTTAATTTAGAATCTAGCGCAAAGATTTTAATCGTTGATGGTTAAAAACTGAATGATAATGAATGATGGTGTTAACGAATAAGACATAAGACAAACTTAATTGTTCGTGAGGTAATTTCACTCCACGTTTAACGCGTAATATACATACACAACACTGCACAACTTATTACTTATTTACTTATATTAGCACTGAGGACTTCAGAATACTTCTCGTGTCTCACTGAAGGTACGTCACACTGTAAACTGTAAGTGCGTGCAAGTAACATGAACGTGGTAACACCCCACCACACTTGAACACCAAATTACTAAAAAACAACCTCACATTCACATGCTAATTAAACGATTCTAGCAAAATGGCTATACGTAAGAAATATACCAAACCAGACTAGACGTCGAAATTGTTCAAATTATCGTGATGTAAGTAAAAATTACACTATATAAAACAGAAAAGTTTATAAAACGTAATATAGCACTTGTTTAACTAACTTATTATCTGAAACCAGTTTTGCGGCTTCTTTAACGTTACATCACTTCATTCTGCCGCGTTTGATCATATCTGCCTTACAACATTACACAAAAAAAGTTGGTGTGCTAGCAAAAATGACATTGCGGCACGAAACGTATTTCCCCTTGTGAATCAATACGACAGAACGTTTGTTAGTACTACTCTTCGTGTTTATAGTGCGTCAACGGGTTTCCTTCCCTGCATTACATAATGCATTTTGAATCATAATAATGCTGTAAATTGAGGGGAATTAATATCATCTGAATGTAATATTATCATAACATAATACTGTAGTTAGTTGATAAGGCACTCAAAAAATATTCGTATACCTAGGTACTTAGTTTTCTATAGGTATAGCTGTTTAAAAAAATATTTCCATACTCAACAGCTACAACGCGACCGCTCTCACCTTAATCACTTAGCAATCAAAATTCTACCAGATGCAAGAGAACGGGCACGCGAGTGATTTAAAACAAATCATATCCATATAGAGCTAATAGTAATAGATTGGAAACTAAGTAAAAGTCTAGAAATCCTGACGATGAGAATAGAAAACGTTTTCTTTTGTGTAAGTACTGAAATGACAAATCATATTTCAGCAAATACCTTATGCAAATAAATTCAGTCGTTACATATTTGTATTCAAAAAACTCTTCAACTAAGCAAGGTATTTACAACATGTTAAGTTTGTAAGGTCATTTTGTCGTAATTGCAATGAATACAATGTAAACATCGACGAAAATAGCCACAAAGGTGATGCCATTAGATAAATAAACAAGTGAGACGACTACTATACTAGGTATTAAAATTATAGTGACTAGCATGCTTGTTGATTTTTTGCAACTGCAAGCAATGGTCATTTTTGTTAGGAAAATGTTTGAAACGACTGTAGTACCAAATCACCTTTTACAAAATTATAAGCTATACATTAGAAGAAAGACCATAAGGCAGAGTAACAATTCTCGTGACTTAAGCCGTATGATCTGTAAATGTTTGAATTCTATTTCCAAAGCGAAACGTCTAGTAAATCTGATAAGTGATATGAGCCATATGTGAACTCACCCATCAAAGAAAATGCGCACGAGCGAGCCCGCGGCGGATGCGGCCAAACAACACGACAATTTGGACTGTATTGTTAATGCTGAACGATGGAAGTTCAGGTATTGCCCCAGTGAGTCTAGTTATCAATCCAGTCTTCAGCTTGGCCGGTTAATAGGACAGAAAAATCAGTCAAGCGTGTCCTAGACTAGAACATGACCAAGATCGCACATCCATACGCCTACTCAGAATACGAACTCACGCTTTTTATGTGAAAATAATTAATATAGATATGTTTTTATTTAACGCCATCCAATTATTTATTTTTCTTCGTTTAATCAACCCTCCTTAAAAAATAAAAAGAAAAAAAAATTCGTCTAATCATTTTTTCTCTTGTTGGATGTAAGGCTAGAATAACCAATTTCCACTCCTCGCTATCTTATGCAGCCTCTGAAGCATGGGAGCAATCTCATGACAGACCCAGAGTTTTTAATTCCCAGTCAACCGAGTGTCGCCAGGTCTCTTTGGGCCGCTTTAAATTATTTAGTAACTGTCAACAAAAAACTGTAACAAAATACACACATTCCAATCAAATTCCGACTGTCCGCTGAAAATATCGGGTGACCTTGCCGCGAATATACCCTGAGCAATATTAATTAATAATTAACATAACAATCGATAAATATATTCTATGTAGAGGTAAATATATACGTACATATTAATGCCTAACATAAAAACAACCGGCAGTTTCAACAGGAAGAAATAACGCGTGACCCGGAGACAGTATACGTAGCTTAATAAATCGCATTGGATGCTTTTAATCCGTTCTTTTATGAAATGAGCCGAAGTTACGAAATGGAAATGACGACGTCATCAGAAATAGATGGCGCTACAGCTGCGCCATGGGAACATGAGCTTCGTGGAGTTCGTGGCTTCGACAGATGACGTATTGTTGTCATTTCATGGTTAGTTTCGATCCAGTCACATTTGTTTAGACTATTCTTGCACCAGTATTAGGTTCAGTATTAATCAACTTTGTGTGAGGCATGGTGGAATAAATCAAGATATTCCTGTACGACTCACTTCTAGTAGCAACTCGTAGTCTACTTTACCAAGATTAACTCGTGTTTGAAAACCATCTTTAGCTGAATTGTTATTGTGTAGTACCTATTGTACAGAAGATTGTTCATTAATTTATTAGATAATTGTTAAGCATCTTGAAATATAACGTCAATTTTCTGTAATTCTTAACGAATCTGTATTATTTTGTTGCGGTTTGAACCATAACATTTCTACCTAATAATTTATTGACACAATAGTCTTTAAATATACCTACTTCTTAGGATTTTGACCCTGTACCGGTAAACGAACTGTGATGCCCTAGAATGACCTTACTATAGTGAATTTGTACTCGAAAATACGTAAACTGAATGAGAATAACTTCTCTAGTGTGTTTTATTGCACTAATTTTGTAGCTCGACTCGTTAGTATTTGCATCTAAAATTTTACGCTTGTCATGACTGACATTGGTCCTTCGCGCTTGGTGGATATTAGTACTTACCTATTTATACATTTTTTATATTGAGAATCAATCCGCGTAACCTGATATTTCAATATTTGATCAACTGCCATTCTGAACAACCACACTGAAGCGTATGCTGCGTACCTCACTGATGGAAAGTATCTACGTTATTGTTTACATAAACAGCCCAACTGCCACCAAAGCAACTGAGGAACAAACAAACAGCTGGACTATTTATAATCCGAAATCATAATACTGGAGAATGAGGTCGTCCCTGCAACAATTTTGGGTGAATTTCGTAATAAACAAAACTCGATGACGGTCTGGCGACTCGCCAACTGCAACAGGAGGCACAGCTGAAGTTTACGGCTAACCCTCGCATAATTAACTAAAGCAGATTGTGAAAGCAATAAGTAGGTAATACTGAACATGAGTCACGTTCTGGTAACAGTAAACTTGACGTCAATTAAAAAAAGACACTGTCGCCGCGAAAGCGGATTAGATTGTTCGCGAGTTTTCATGGAATTTCGGATCCGATTTTATTCATTAGGAACAATGTTATAAAGTTCATTAAACTTGTAAGCTTTGATTAATATATTTTTTACTCTTTTTTAGTGAGATACCTATAAATTTTCCTCAAACGTCATGCTAACTAATGATGATGAATGGTGATTTAGAAGAGAGATCAAACCCACGAATCAGGATGATTCCTTTGTCAGGTGACAATTTCAACTATTTTACTCTCATGAATCAGCAATTTTTTGAAACAAAATGCAAATTGAAGCTATAAATCGTTTTGTTCCTGTTCTATTGAACATAATTCGCTCATCGTTTCAAAAACAAGTTACTGCATGATGTAACTAAGTAAATATCACGTATTGGATCTGCGCAGTGTATATTTTGTGTTGTACAATTCAGTCGGGCCACACACGCATTAAGATATTAAATCATACGAGGACCGCACCGAAGAACATCCGGCTCGGACTGCAGGATTGATCTACTAAAATGATTCCTCTTCTGATTGTAGACTATATTATTCATATTTTTTGTTTAAAACATAGTCTTTAATCAAAACAGTGTCCGAGTCCCTGTTCAATAGCAATGCTCTTAGAGGTAGTCTCGGAAAAGGGGATGCAAATTGTAATTTTCGAGTTTTTGTTTGATTAATGTAGGTGCGGTTTTTACAATACGCTTACGTTCCCGTTACTGTCTTTGTGTGCATTGCACTTTAGAATTACCAAAAAAACAACTAAGCTAACATCTAAAATGTTATTCTCAATCAACCACTCCTTTTCAAATAACAAAAGAACACTCCCAACGAAAGATTATCTTTAAAACAATTGAATGAATACAGACTAACAAATAAACTCATTTGGCAATGTAAATGGACTGTAAAAATATTGCTGCAAGCTCTGCTGTACGATGATTTATAATAGTCTGATTCAAGAAGTAGTCATTTATACAGCCACATTATTTTATTTTTATTGTTGTTTTATGTAACTGAACGAAAAGTACACGTATTAATTCGTAAACTAAGTACTTACCTATCTAAAACTATACATTCACATTTGTAAAGCGGATTTTCAAAGTTTCATTACATTACATAGCGGCTATTTACCCACAAGTAAACACATATTAAACCTTAAATTGCACTTCACATTAAATCAATAAGCAATTAACAAAATATGTCTCCCTTCACATTTTGCCAATCCAATTGGAAAGGTGCTTTCTCCCCTTACTAAGATGTTATGTAAGCTAGTGGCATTTTAGTGTCCTACGACATAGTGCAGATAAACGCGTCAAAGCGAGCCATCACACCGTGCAAGATTAAGTCCATACTCCATCACAACTTCAGAGCATATTTCAGCCGTGCCCTTCGAGAATAGATAGACAAACAAAAGACAACTCGATGACGCAAGTTTATGTAGCGTGAAAAATTCAAAGCGAGATGTGTCGAGTTTCAAAAGTGAGCCATATTGGAGTAACGCTCTGTTAAAGTAACATATCCTCGTTATTATTGAAGAAAGCTTTCATTGTTATTACGTGCTCCATCGATTCTACTCAGAAAAATAATCACTTAGCTAAGGTAGTTAGTCATCATTGCAGTAATTATCAACATCCACTTCTCGCATTTCAATTTTATAGCAACAGATGTAGGTATACACGCGTTTAATCGTAAATAACCACATTTAGTTTCATTTAAAAAATATGAATCTATTGCCTCGTACGTCACAGGTCACTATACGTCAGCCTACGCTAACAAGCTATCATAAAACATGCAGATAGAATTTGAAAGCGGCAGGCAAATGTCGTGACATGTTCATTGTTCCCATAAGGAGGGTAATGGCATCTATATGGTGCTCTCAGAAGTATGGGAACGATCGAAAGTATGAGAGAAATAATTATTATAGTCACGTAACTCCCAATTATATAGTCGCCACGCGTTGCCATTAGTTACGCGAGCCCCGACTAACGAACAAACTAACTTGTAGACATTTGATTTTATATATATATGGTAAGTATAGTTAATTCCGCAAACCGTATAAGGGTTCTTTATATTATAGCAAACATTCCGTATTTCCTCACAAAAATTAACTTTTTGTTTAAAATTGAAGATTTTCTTTTTTCATTTCGCATTCACTGTGAATAATGTTTTCAAACAATCAGCAAAAATGTATTCATGATTGTATTACGTAAATCAATTCAACAGCATTTCGATATTGATTATTCCAATTCATTGTTGTTTCTCGCAAAGTAAGCCGAGTATGTATAGTCGAACAACATCATTCTATACGTATGTTCGTTGTATTCTACAGTATGAAATCGATTTCATTCTGTGTAATAATAACCACAGTAACACAAAATAGTACAAGATGCCAATAATACAAATTTGCTCTACATTTGTGGCACTAAATCATGTTCATGATTCTGTTTTACTGTACCTCATCCAAGAGGCGGTTACACAACGATTGTTCCAACCATTCCTATCGGAAATCATACAGATAAGAAGATATTGAAAAATATTCAAGATGCCAAACATAATCTTGACTCGTGAGAACGTTACTGACAAGATTTTATGATAACAAACTGAAAGAGTAAGGTTATTGCGTCCAGCGGTTATCGTTTTCGTTTACATAAAAATTTCATAATTTTTCACACTCCGTTGGGTACTTTCAATTTACCGACAGTTTGATTATGAACCAACACAAAAATCCCGATGTAGATTAAGATACTATTAATCGTCGCCAAGAAAAAATGTAACGAGCGGTCTCGCCGTCGCGTATAGAGAAAAAAAACATGACAATAAAATTACTAAGCACAGCGTCTTGTTGACTTGATTTACCGAAGAAATCGTGGAAGAAAGTTGTCTCCTATCTTTCAGCGAATAAAGTGCAAAATAAACATCTAGTTTGTATGAGATGGTACAGTAACGTTGGAGTGCATAATAGATGAAAATGCAACTGGTAAACACACGAAGCAAAAACATCGTGGAGGTAGCAATTACTTCGCTTTCGAAGCAGTTGTATAGGCAGTGGTTTCTTGTAGCGAATCTTACGCGATACTAACTTAATATTACTCTTCCTTCATGATATGCACAATAAGACTCTACGTCACTATGAAATCAAAGACTTACAAATTCCCTCTTCTTGATTTATAAAGCTTAACAAACAAATTCAACCTTGGCAAATTGGTTACCAACCAGGAAATATAAATAAATAAATCGAAGATAATAACACTCTTTACCAAATACATAGTATACTTGACCCACATCAGGTGAGACGCTAATGTACCGTTTATTCAATTAAAATGCAATTAAAACACATAATAACGGGTTCTTACCGCGTTTAAATGGGGATATGAGACTCCCGATATTTCGACGCCATGATCACGGGATGACTGAGTCAGTCATCCCGTGATCATGGCACTTGCAACAGTGTCGAAATATCGGGAGTCTCATATCCCCATTTAAACGCGGTAAGAACCCGTTATTATGTATTTTAATTATGATAATAACCGCGTAAACTTAAAACAATGTAAAATGCAATTCTAAATGGCCCCTGTCGCTACGATGGCCTAATTTGGCTAAAGAAGCAAAGGCTGAGGTAAAGTAATTACCCACTTATCATACGGTCCAAATGGGAACAGTGTCATAATAACAGTTCCTCGGCTTGTCAAGAAACCTGACAAGATCATTAGCAGCGTCATGTTAAAAACCTAACACGCAGCCTTTCTAATGGATTCAGTTTTTACTATAACACGTCCCGTGTGAAGAAAAGTGATTTATAACACAGCAATATTAGATGATCTGTGGTCTAGTCTGGGAAAATGAAAAGCTTGGATTGTATACCTACAGGCTTTAATTACGAGCATAATTTAGAATGTATTTTTTTTTAGTCTTTTTTATTTTAACAATGGATTGGTTCACTGCACTCCTTATCACAGATGAGTAAGTCACATAAGTACTTTGGAATATCTTGACAAGATTTGTGTGGTTTTGCCTACAGAACAGGTGATCTAAGGTCCATTTTTCAGTTCCACAAGAAAATACGAACTCAAATTTATGATTATAAGTTGGTTACTACTTATGTTAGCAACATTACAAGATAAATCCGAGCGTATCAAGCACATGGTATATCCCTTTCTCTCGGGCTGTAACCTCGATCGCGGACTTCCCTTGTCGAAGTAAAAGTAGTCTTGTTCCCGTCAGTGACACCGGTACACCGGCAGACAAGTGGCAGCTGGCTACCACTAAGTATATGTATATACTTATATATATATAATATAACATATAACAGCCTCCGTGGTTAGAGCGTTAGGCTCACGATCTGGAGGTCTAGGTTCGATTCCTGATGGGGACGTCCTTTGTTTGGTAAGGACTTTACAGACTTGAATCACCTGATTGTCTGAAAAAATAGATTCAGTGCTTCGGAGGGCACGTTAAGTCCCGGCTATTAGCCATAAAAATACCTCCACCAATCCGCAGTGGAGCAGCGTGGTGGAGTATGCTCCATACCCCCTCTGATTGATGGGAGGCCTGTGCCCAGCAGTGGGACGCTATTTATGTATGTATATATAAAATAGGTGCGCCTTTGACCAATCTCATATATTGGTAAGTGATTAGAACGCAATGGTACATACATACATTTTTTGTTTGCGCGACTGTTGTTGTACCCTCATGGTGTCCTAGTGATATAGAGCCCTAAGTTTCAAAAACTCCAAGATAATGCTTTTTAAACACAGACTACGCCAAGGTGTTCCAATCGTTCACTCTTCGCATTATAAAGGAAGAAGGGAAGCGTTTCGTGCTTTTTTTGAACATGACTTATTGTGATTTACCGCCCGGAAAAGCTTTTGGTATGTCTACAACAAACGGATGAAGTGGAGTTTCGTTTAACCAGCGGTGGTTCTCCAAGAATACCTGCGTCCAAACCAGTTCCTCGTAGGAACCACCTGTATCTCGCACGGGGACCGGTTTCCCACAGTCGCCAACCGCAGAAGCCGTCACACTTTCAAGTGATACTGCACGCTATACGGGCGATAGTTGAATAGAAAAATAAATGTGGGCACGACTTTATTATCTACTTATAGAAAAATAAGTATTTAGTATAAATATTTTATTAACTGCATTACTGATTCTCTTAATAATGATATCGATTTCATTATTATTATTATATCTAGTGCCTGATATTTTTTTATGAGATTTGAATTTCGAGAATTGTAATGCTACGCGATTGCTTTTCCACTCGTAATGAGGCATTTAAATATCTTTTGGTTGTTTTATAGGTGCGTATGCGTGCTTATGCTTATAAGTAAAAGTAATCACCATAAAATAATAATGGCTTAAGTATACTTTTATTTAGCTACTGTTGATCTAAACTCCAACTAGTGTAGGCGTACGACCGTAATCAATTAGAAACACAAACTTCATTGAGCAAGCGTTTTAGAAAGAAACAATGGGTCAGCTGGTAGCGAAATATGATTTATATTGAGCGTCGCAGAGCACGCCCACGACGCGTCGCAAGCGCTGGAATTGATATCTGCAATCTTTTAGTTAAAGCGTAATATACACGACTATCAGAAGTGAGGAGATCCGCAGGAGAACTAAAGTCACCGACATAGCTCGGAGAATTGCAAAGCTGAAGTGGCAGTAGGCAGGATACATAGCGAGGAGAACCGATGGTCGCTGGGGCGGAAAGGTTCTAGAATGGCGACCACGTGTCGGACGACGCTCAGTGGGTAGGCCCGCTACTAGGTGGACCGACGTTCTGGTGAAGGTCGCGGAAAGCCGCTGGATGCGGGCAGCGCAGGACTGATCGTCGTGGAGATCCTTGGGGAGGCCTATGCACACCAGTGGGCGTCGTACGGCTGATGATGATGATACACGACTATAGTATAGTATCCCAGTCACGTAGCTACTCAAGGAAGATGCCGGTTTTTAATGGGAAACTATTGTTATTGCGGCCACCCGGATTCGATATTTTATTATACCAACGTAATTAAAGAAAAAAACATGAGAAACAAAAATACTTCGTCAGGCGTAACGCGTCGGTCTCGTAAAGTTATATGCTGTTTGAAACAAGTGAATTAATAAACTTGATTCCAGCACATTCGTCATTTGGCGCAGTAAACCCTGTTCGAAGAAAGCACGGTTCAAACCCAAACAAACAGACGTGTGAGGAGCACAAACAATCCTCGGGAACTTACTGGGAACTGTAAAACTGGATACATTAAAACGGTACACCTTTTTTGTTCGTAAGTGGTTAAACAGTCTATATCCTGTAATTAGTTTAGATGGTTCTGACTACTACTTCAAATAAAGTATGCCTTTGTTTGCCTTTGTTTAGGGGGGTTAAAATGTTTTGTTTGCATTGCGCACTTATTTTTATATGCGCAAATGTCAAATTGCAATATTGCTTTCTTAGATATATTGCTTCAATGTGACCATTTTAACCTCCCCGTAGTGGGTATACTTCTAGACATATATGTATTCAACTCATTAAATAACATAATATGTACAGAGGTTGCTCTATCTGACAGAGGTATTGTATCTTTTCTAACATGATGGCCAATTATGGGCGATAGGCTGATCCCCTGGTACCGCAAGGTTTATCATAATCCATCTTAGGACGTCTTATCAACAATGACTGCAAGTTGTTTTTTATTCTTTTACTTGTGGCTCTGCCCAACCCATTAGGGATTACGGGCGTGAGTTAATGTAATGTAATCGTAGGTAATCAAAACTTATTTATCTGCAGAAATAGTTCTATAAAGATAGTTTTTAGGTATTAAGGCAGTCTGGAGACTAGGCTTACATGTGAAACTCTTCGTGTGAAATTACTCAAAATTCTAGTAGTAGAAGTGGCGTTCAAAACCGTTCATTTAAAAACATTAACCCATATTCGTTGAATGATTACATTTTATTTGTTTTACGGGGTGTAACGTAAACCTAAATACTTCTAACCCACTTTCGTTCGACGTAACCACAAATATCGATACAAATCTAAATGGAAATTATTAAGATAGAATCAAAATAAATTCTTAATTACAAAATATAAGCACGCTATAGATATGTAAGTTTGTACATCATAAATTATACCTCTGACTACCACATTGGAAATATAGTGGTGAGCTTATATTAACTATGTTATGTTGAATATATTTTTTCATACAGTGAGTGTGACGATCTTAAAACAGACAATTACTTAAGCCTTACAAGATTACGATAAACATTATTTATATAGTCGCCTTTATATGGCATTTGCGACCTTCCTTGCAGCAAAAATCGTAGGCCGTATGGTGGGCGATAATCCATTCCTTAACTAGAATTCCTTTGATTAAGATTGTATACCATAATGCCATGTCACGTAGGTTTTCAGGGCGCACCATCACTGACGTATGTGGGTCAAACAAGGCCTTGTAACATAACAAAGGATTTAAACAGCGGTAAATTGATGTTATATCATCGAATCTAGAACATGTCAGACGAATCGATTTGGCGTGCCGTAATCGATTCTCTGCATAATACATAGTTATTATGTAATTCTATTGTAACAAGAATGAAATTAAATTTAGAATTTAATTATATTATAAATCATGTTGTCTTTAATTTCGACAGCATTCTAAATTTAAGTGAATTAAGAAACACTTTTTTCTCTAGATACATCAAGCTCTCAATATAAACAAACTGTAAACAATTGAATGGTGAATCAATTTAATGTCAGCACAGTTGCATCCTAGTTAATAGAGTGGAAACAATGCACAATCATCTGTATAGAGTACAGACGTTGTTGCACCTTCTTTGTAGGTGCGCCAAAATAATGTGAAACCAAGTGTCAAACGAACATAGATGTATACAAAGTCACAAATTTTAGGATTTTTTTTATTGTTACATATTTTGGTACTCAGAAATGTATGTTTTACGAATGAATGCTTTATGGTTTACTTAACCAAAACTATCGTTTTGATTATCCGCAGCATGTTAAATAAAACTTTATCTTTCTTTTTTTTTATATAGTACTTACCTACCTATGTGAAAAATTACCATTTATGTTTAGCTTAAAGCCATTGAGAAGTAGTTTTGAAAGCGTCAGTTTCGAAGACACTGCTAAATCGATTGAGTGATTGATTGACTAAACCGCTAATTGAATTCGTTTCTAGTTAGTCCGTCAAGCGCATGTAGAGGTGAACTTAGGTGTGGTGCCGCACCACTGGCGCAGTGCTTCAGTGAGTTCAAATGAGTGACCACAAGGTGCCGGGTTGCAATGACGTCGAGTTTGACATTGACATGACTAGTTCTGCAACTTCGCATGTTTATGTGCTAAAGACGTTTCAAGTGTCTCCTCATTATACAGGCTAGAAGCGCAAATAGTTTGAGTACACATTTTGAGTAGGTACATTGGTTAGAATGTAAAAAAAATAATTAGCTCTGAGTAGCTTTGTTTACTGCTATTGTTTTGGTGTTTTGCTGCTATTGTTTCGGATTTGATTACTTTCTTTGTTGTTAAAGAACCAGAAGCGAAACGATTTTTATATTGTTTAGTGAGGTAAAGTTGAGCCGGTGGCAGGCGGCTAGTTCGCAGTAAGTTTCGCGTTCGCGGCGCGGCGGGGTCAACGCTTCTCTCGTCAAACAAATCCATCGACGAGAATAACCCGTTACACTGCACTGACTAGCGACTTCCAGTGGTTTCTCTGCCGCTGAGCATAGACCATTTTATACTAGTCAATTTATACCCGACAATTCTATATACATATTCACATTATAACTCACGCCTTAAATCCCAGTTGGGGAATGCAGACTTACAAGATAGCTAACCTACAAAGATAAATAGTATGTAACACTTAAAGTTTCCTTTTCCTCCCAAACCACGCAGAGAACTTGGGCTGCGAAACGTAGCCAAAGAAACAGAGAAACTTTAGCATGTCACGAGCCATGTATTTTTTTCCTGTAACTCGCAATTCAATCATGTTCAATATTTCATTCACTGTTTGGTTAAGCAAAAACTTGACGTCGACTGACATTGCAAAAATAACCATTGGGTCATCGGAACAACGCCTATGTCTATACTAGTAATATAAATATGAAAATAATTAATGGAATCATTTGACAATTAACCAACAAAGTGAATGAAAATAAGCAGTAAAGTTTAATAAACAAGTGACAAATGCTTGTTAAAACCAACAAAAAATAGATCTGTAAGAAACCTACTCGTATAAACCTTTATACACAGTTAGGCAGCCAATGCTTTAGATGACCGCACGTAGTATCTTTTTATTCACGAAGATGAAGTGTCTTGTCATCCGTGAAAATAAAAGCCGTAAACCAAAAGAGCGTTTTGCGAATCGTGTTTGGCGCAGTTAACGGATCGATTGTATCTTGGCCGGAGTTTTTGCGCAAGTTCGTACGTTAGCTCACTCGGATCACGGAACCCTAAATTATAAAACCGTTAGATCACATCTCGATATCCACTGCCTATTGACATGGTTCATTAGATAAAATGACTGACTTCTAGTTAGCTCATTATTTCTACTAAATTAAAAAAAAAAAACAGAAAGTTTGCTTTAAACTAGTGTTTTCAACCAAAACACTGCGGAAAACTCTCGAGAAAAGCAAATGGTAATAAATCTGTGTAAACTTAAATGAATTGGTGATTTGAATGAAAATACAAAACAGCAAGATGCAATTTACTGCCACCAATGAAATAACCATTTATAAAACATTAGAAATCAGCACAGATAACGCAGACGCAACAGTTTCGTAATGCGAAATTTAAAATTATTTATTATTTTGCTGCTGCAAACTTACTTTCGCTGAATCAACAGAAAAAAGTGTTACACTTATGCTTTACGTTTACAAAAAAGTAGCCTAATGAATTGAATTATAGAACCTATAGTTCTACACTTTTCGTGCAGATTATAAGATCTAGCGTTTCTTTGCCAATTTCATGCTTTCGAAACCGAGCAGTTATCCGTCCGTTGTCTATCAATTAAAGATTTTATTACATTTACTTCTTGCGTGTGCAGTGTCACGGTGAAAGGTGAGTTCAGCAAGATACTCTCGACTTTAGATCCAGTTGCCATCACCGCTACTTACAATTGTTCGACAAACTTTTCTCGTTAGAACGACGATTTGTTATCTCCGTTCTCTCATTAACGATGCTTATCGTCCCTTCATTCTTTTTCCTCTTAATCGTAATCTACAGCAAACATCAACTGTCGCAACCTGAGTCTAAAAACGCACAATTTTTATTTGAAGTCGTTTTATATTTATAAATATTTATCTAATATTCTATCACTTCATTTAAATTCAGAGCGGGGACAAACGTCCGCCATTAAGAAAACTTCGACTTCCTTGGGATGTTACAATATTGCTCTATAATAAGAAAACTGTATTCTAAACTTCATATTAGTATCCGCTAATGTTAAAGTGAAAATATAGGTTATATTATACCTAGGTGCAAGTTTGTAACGATGAAATTGCAATTTAATTATAAGTTTGGTACCTACTGCATTGTTGCATGCGGGCACGCGTTCGTACTTTCTCCATTTGGTCTATTATTTTCCATTGTGTCTAATAATGAATTACATTGGTTTTATGTAACGTCTGTCATTGAATAATCGTTTGCTAATAGGGCCCTGCAGTTTACAATCCTTAATTGCATATTGTATACTTGATTGTCAATTGTTTTTGAAACGTTGCGTTGCACAGATTTATCTTAATTTTACTTTTGTTAAGCAACGGTTTATTTCGTATGTTGTCAAACTAAAAACCGATTTCTAAGCAAGTTTTACGTGCTCCGGGATAAAAAATGGGACTCAAACTAGAAAAAAAAAAACAAAAAGAAGACAAATTTAAAATCATAGATGAACACAAAACATCAGCAAAAAATGTTACTGGACCGTTCACGACTAAAAACACGACGATGATCAGACAGTTTGACTGGAAATATTCGATTATGAAATAGCTTAAGTCGCGCCAAGAATCTAGGTGACATCCACTGGACTGGAGTGCACGCTTGTTTACTTTTAAAATAACACTCGCTGGTTAGCACAAGAGTTGTTTAACCAGTTGTTACTGGCACACAAAAATGAAGGACAGTCAAAGGTAAGTTATAGGAACTTAAAGCGATAAATATAATTAACAGCAACAGACCAATGCACAAATTTACAGTAAAAGATCTGCCGATACTGTTGCATAATTCAACAAGTGAACCGCTGAAAATTATAACGAACACGTAGATAACTGTCGCGATAAGGATAATGCGAACTTTCCTCAACCCAACTTTGACACACGAATTACGAACTAAATAAACGTCAAATCAAATAACGAAAAAACAATACCTGATCAGCTTATAAAACTATAAAATTAAACGAATAAAACTGAACGATAAGTAAACAAAGTAACTGAAATTATGACACCACACTAAATAAGTACTTTAAAGTAATCCGTTCACACGACGCTATAGTGGATTAACCTGTCATCGATTGGTTGTTCGGGATTGTCAACACTTCACTAGCATATGGCACATTTTCGCAAAGAAAATGCGGTATGCGGTTAACCTTAGTGGGGAATCCATTGATTTTTCGCGGTGCAAGTTTGACGTCACGCGGCAGGAGGCGAGTGCGGTGACGGCGCGCGCCGTGGCGTCTCACCGACGACTGGCGAAGCGGACGAGAGGAAATGCCAGTAGCCAGTTGCCATGCGGTCCCGGTCCCGGCTGCTCCCGGTGCCGCTCACGTTGTTGACCTCCGCATCCCCTCTCACACTGACACAGCTGATTTTAGCCAGGTCACATTTAGGGGACCTAAGCCCAGTATTGTTTTCTCTAATTGTATAATGTGATTGAATTGTTTTTAGCCTATTTTAAAAAAGGCGGTTATCAATTTGACCCGCTTGTGTGTAATATTGTTGGAATTGCACAATATTCGTTTGTTAGTTCATGTGGGGTTCTAAACACGTGCCAAATTTCACAAATCTGTATGTACTTACGTATATTTTCAGAAACCTATTCCACGTATTTATCAGAAACTATAAATTTTATTGCATTTATTATTGGATTACTTACCTAAGTATTATTCAACTTAGAGAATAGTACAACTTCCATCAAAGTCAGCATAGTACTTTCAAAGTTATGGTCAAAAAAAAGATTATTGGGGTTAGAAAAAAAAACAATGAACTTGTTGATGTCTTTTGTATGAAGGAACCCCTTATCAATGTTAGTAGACAACATGAAGCCATTAAATATCATTTCATTGCTGCGGATGCAAGTGCCGGCTGGTGTTGGTGGGAGTTGAGGGTATGCTGGTACTGCTGTGGATGCTGGTATGGATCCTGGGAGTACGGTGCTGATGCGAATACTTGGGGAGACGGATGCGGGTGTTGTTGTGTATACTAAGGGGCTTTAAATTACAAAAAGTAACAAATCAAAAATTAAACCGATTTGAAAATCTGTCTAATAAAAGGTAAGAAATTATATTTTGTTGAATATAATGTCAGAATCTAAACTCTGAAGTTGATGCAAATAGAAAGACGTTCGAAGAGCATGTTCCACCCAGAAACCATGCAGTAGCAGGGTTTGCAGGTAGCGAAACTTGCTGGTTATCTTTTGTTGTGCCCCTGTTGCATTGGTTATTAATAGGGCATTTTTTCAGCGCAATATAGCTACAAATCAACATTAGAAAATAGAATTACTATTTATATTAATATTATAACATTTTATATACTTAATCATGGATTGAATTGTAATTCCTATCTTTACCGACAAATGCCTGACACTTTTTTCAGAGCAATGTGACACAAACGTTACAAAGTTTAATTAAAACAGCAGGTGTACTGTGCTTATACCAAAACTGCAATTATCATCACTAATTTAAGAGCCACGCTCTTGTAGATGTAACATCCTCCATGCTACTTTTTAGAGAAAAATAAAGCAGTGGTTTCCCTCTTGCCTTGTGCCTAGCAGTACTCTGTCTGACTCGAATGGGATGGCGCCCATATAGTATTCTATTTCAAAGCCGTACTAGGACTCCTCTGTATAGTACTGACATCTATTGCTGCCCTCTGTCAGTTTCAAGGTTTACCTTGAAACTCAATATACAATACCTAATAATAATAATAAATCTTTCTTGCACAAACTTACAACACGAGAATGACAACATAGATATAATAAATATATGTGCTGCAAACACAAAACTACAGATAGCAACAACGGTAAATTAATCAGGGGTCCCCAAAAAGATGATCTTACCAAAACTGGGTCGTGTACTATGTTCAAAATAAATTATGAAATTCTGATTACTAAATAAAGACTTATCTAAAACTAACGAAAAATGTTTTCTTTTTTCTACTTTACTTATATGTGATTTTAAATGAAAAAAAATGTAATAATAAGTCCGACATGTTATCACGTTTTTCTATGACGTCACAGAGTGCTTTTTCATACAAATTCCCTACCAAATTCCATAGTAATTTCGTCTTTTGACATTTAGTAAAAAGCAACTGATTTGACTAGTGGGAAACTAGCCTACTGTTATTTTAATAAAATGAGAGGATAAGTATTACCAACTTAAGAATAAAATAAAGTTAGTCTGCACAACACTCTCGTTTTTATTATATTTTGGAGTAACTTACTTTGTTACTTCAATTTTGTCATATTCATGGACATGGAAAAATGGAACTAAAGTGTTTATCAGGTAAGTAAATCGATTAGAATTGCTCGACGCATGTTACGTCACTCACCATCAACTACGTCGTGTTAACGTCATTTACGTTAGCGCTAACACCTCATATTGTGAATCGACCAATTCTGTAACACAGCAACATTGCTATTACATTACAGTAGGCGCTTCTACGTTTTTGCTATGAAGTGTGTTTATTCCCTTCTAACCCATCATTTTTTTACTCCAATTCCAGTACGGATAACAGTGTAAATAGATATAATGACGAGTGTATTAGTATGTATTATATATTACAAAAAAAATGGTCAGAAAGTACTTGTAAACGTACCTAACTATTCTAATCACTTTAAATCACTCTAACCTATTTATTCTAATCAAGTGCGTTCTAACAAATGAAACATTGACAATGAAACTTACTAGAATAATTTCAAAGACACTTAAATAAATAAGAACATTATAATCATCTTGCTGAATGCGGGTACACATTTGAAACAAAGGCTTTGATACTTAGGTACATTAGATAATTCTTAATATACCTGTTAGTTCAATAATATAATATAGGTATTTAATATGTGAATGGAAAATCCCTGAATATAAAACCTGTATATTTAGTTCCCACCATATTGTGATGCTCATAGCTCAAACTCGTGATCATTATCACGTTTTTAGATCGTGATTGTTATTCTAACGTCCTCTTTATACCTAAGTTATTTGGTGATACACAACTTGTCAATCTTGCTTCAGATAAAACTATTGATTTTCACAAATAAGATTACGAAATTTTTACCAAAACTGACTGAGGAATAGAAATTACTAGAACATTAGGATTTGGTATACTTAATGTCAGAACGACGCTTGTAGCTTAATTAATTAAATTGTAATCAAATTTTCAAATAACTAAACAAACGTACGACTATTTCATCTTAAACTAAAGGAGAAATCCGTAAATATTATTTTACTTATGGCGTAAATAAGAAACCGTCAACAAACTCTGGGTTAGCGAACACTACACGTTTCATCATCGGATGTTGCCACATGTCTACATTTACCTCTTGTTCCTAGCACAATGTTGGAGATAAATCGTGAGTCTCAGAACATTGTACATAGGTGCAATTGACTTACAGCTCATGAGATTGTCTCTAGATATAATCATATATTCGCAATGGAGTTCCTCAATTAAAAACATGATCTGACTGCATGTAGTATTGTTAAATTACGAGGTTATATTATTATCTTTTTCTGTCGTGTGGGTTTTTTAGGTGAATTACCAACCTCATCAACCCTAGTGTCAGGGTTATTATTGAACCGCCAAAGGCCCTTGACATGGCTCATGTAACGATTACTCACTTACATCAGTACGTAGTAACTGGGACCAACGGCTTAACGTGCCTTCCGAAGCACGGATCATCTTACTTTCGGACAATCAGAACCAAACTAGGGATCACAAAGTGATTTTTGTGATATGTCCCCACCGGTATTTGAATCCGGGATCTCCGGATCATGAGCTCAACGCTGAACCACTGGACCACAGACGCCGGTCATTAAATCATCAACGTAATTATAGAAAAAGATGCTATAAAGTCAAATTATCATTTCAAAAAGGACAGAACTATACAGTTCTATCGCAAATTTATTTAATGAAAGCAGGAAGATAATAAAAAGATCGGCTTTGCAAATTACTTTTAAGATAGCACCTTTAACCTTTCTTACCAGTCCTTAATGTAACAATATTAATGACCACATTAAAATATTTAAAGTATTCAAAAGGTTCGCGATCTCTTGGGAACCTTTACATACTTATTTTAAATTTTGTAACGGGTAAGAAAAAAAACCTTTCATATCGTCATATAGTAGATGCACTATACTATTGCAATGGGATCAAGTAATGATGAAAGTACTTACTGAGCAGAGGGAAGCGCGTAGTGGGGTGCTTCCCGGGCGGGGTGCTGATGGCGCTGATGTCGCTCTGTGAGCTGTGCAGGCTGCTCTTGCCGCTGCCTGCCGCTGAGCCCAGCTCCATGCGCATACGCATATGCCGACTACCACCAGAAAACAATTCGTTAATGTATTTTACTAGCATTTAACTTCTCTACAGAAAAAGAACTTCTCATTTAAAAAAAATGTTTCATATTGTTTTTTTTTTTACACAGTGCGTACTGGAGTGAGCTTCCTACTCCAACAGCTAAGCTAAATGTAACTAATTGATAATAACGTAATCCACACATCCGAATACGTTTTGCGTACAAGCTAACAAACTATAACAAAGCGGTTCACAAAACAACTTGGTAACTCTTCTGTCAGGGTTCAAATAATAATGAAAAATATTTTTATATTAACTTTCAAATGAAATGGTTATGTATATGTATGTAGACAATAGCAAAAGGTCTCTTACCTCTTAGGCTTTGTATTGGTGTTGGTTGATTTAGATGTTAACCTATTTACACTACACGCCGTTTGCGACCGCTGCAGCGAGAACGAACTGTCCACTTTAGACTTAATATCCTTGAAAGACTTAGTTTTGTAGTCACATTTCAAATCTATAGAATTCTTCTTTGAGAAATTGTCTCGCCTCTCTGTTTTCTTAGCAGTCTTTGGACTACTTTGTACACTAGTATCGACTTCAGTCTTTCTACTGGCCAACATGCTTTTTAGCTTGCTTGGCACATCGCGCTTAGGCATTTTGTACTTTTTCAGAGTAAAACTCCTCTTTTCTTCCTTGTTTTTTTCATTACAGCGTACATCTTTTTCACTGTTTAATGAATTTCTCTTACTTGTATTCTTAGGAGTCTCCTTCTCTATAGCATGAGGTGCTTCAGTTTTTTGTTCAGTATTTTCAACAGTAAAATATGAATCAGGTTTTACAGCATTTCCATTCTTTTGACTGCATTCCGAACGCGTCGATGGCGTGGATCCTTCCGGAGACATGTCATCGATAACATTAAGGAATACTGGTGATGAACGATGATTTTCAAAGTCAGTGTACACTCCACTGGATTCCATACAAGAATCATCATTTCTATTCACAATCAACGGTGGGTTTCCATTACCACCCTTGCCACCATACAGTGCACCATCGATGACTTGAGCTCTTCTGTCACCTCGTTGCATGCTGTCATCGAGCCCATCAGCATCGCTCTCCGTGAAAAAATCTGAATCAGTCATTGGGTCAGCTCGTCTGGTCACGGGAACATTCTGCCAGTCCATTTCTATAACGTCCTCACGATGACCAATGGAATGGTCAGCTCCTCTGCTTACTGGTCTAGACATTTCTCCATCACCCTGATAACCGTCTAAACTTGTGATACTCGTGATACTCGTAATAAAACTGTTTGATACTTTGGATGTCTCCATTGATTTAGTAAAGTCATTTTTATTGTCGGAATAAGTCTGAGAATCATGCATTGTTGACCCAGAGAATTGGGAATAAGTACTTATCTCACCATTGATATCAGAAGTATCCAGAGGTAAATCTTCAGGTGAAGGAGTTTGCTCCACTCTATTAACCACAATGCGGTTCTCATGTTTGCAGTCTAAAGGTATCTCTAAGTTTACAGTACTTTCAGCTATAGAACTGGCTGGTTCTAAAATGCTACTGTGAATGGAAGGCATAAATTCTTCTTCATTTAAAAGATCTTCCTTCATTAACGTCATTTCTTCGTTCTCTATTATATTTTCTTTGTAATTGTGAGTGTCTAAACTAGAGATTTCTTTAGAAACACGGGGTGAGGTATTCTCGATTAATATTTCATCATCGAGTTCATTTTTTGTTTTATCATTGGTACTTTTTAAGTCAATGACCTCACATTTTTTACCAGCATGACTTTCAAATCCATCATTCTGTATTGTCGAAGCTGCAGAATTACTTTCAGTCTTATCTGTGGATGGTGTATCGCCATTATCAGGAGATATTTTATTTTCATTGTTACAGAAAATTGGCAGCCCTTCAACAGTTGGAGAAAAAGTATTATCTAAGTAACACATATCATCCATCTGATCCGGAGTCAAAATGCCTAGACTATCATCCAGTGAATTTTCTTCGTTGTTTCGCAATGAATTCTCAATCGGACTGTGATTCGATTCGAAAGGTCGACTTGGGATATGCGACTTAAGTTGCAAGCACAGATCGGACCTTGAATGAGTATTAAAAGTTTTCTTAACCGGAAAATTAGTTTCATTTTCACAAGAGTATTCAAATTCTCTCATTGGCTTGTCATCAAAATTAATAACGTTTGGTAATCTGTCAGCGCTTCTTAAAGAGTGGGTAGATTTACTTAAACTTTGGTGACCAATATCATTAACATTTTTTTCTGATGACCAATGGTTCAATTCTGTGCTCTCCTTACAAGACGTCGACGGATCCGTTTGAAGATCAAAAAGTAGGCTATACGGGCCTGACTCGTCAACGTCTTTATCATCAACTAGCTGCTGTGTTATACCATTTATCAGTCCTTTTGTCTTTTTATCGACACTCTTCTGCTTCTTTGTTATTTCGTTAAGTTTCTCACGCAAATCGAGTATTCTCGGATTTTGTTCCACAACCTTTTCCAGACTTAAGCTCATCTTAGGTATTAGTGATGCATATGTTTTCTTGATTATTGATTCCTTCACTTTCGTTTCACCTTTCCCATCCGTGTTGGATTCACAAGACGTGTCACCGGTGTCCACAGAGCCGAGGCTCTTTAGTTTAGATTGGTTGCTGGAGAAGGTGTCCCGCATTTCTGACACTCGCAGTAGTTTGCCATGTCTCTCGATGGGGATCTGAAACAGAAGATAACATAGTTAAGACAATGAATACGGAATAATACAGCGCTACACGTAATACATATTTATCACGGGTCACAGAGTATTCAAATGCAAAGGACGGACATGAAGTCATTGTTATTGTCACTAACATGTAGTAGCACGCAGTAGCCACTATTATGTCCACTCTATAATAGCTAGCATGATTTAAATTGGCTCTAATAATCATTTTTTCCTAGGTGAAAAAGTATACGAAACATGTAGGTACCTCCAAGAAACCGGAATCTGATAACGTATGAACACCATTAATTAATATAAAAACTATAACAATTACACGAGTGCTCACAATTTAAGCAGTCCGGAGTTGGCGGTACAGTAAGGTACACTAATATGAGTGTGGTGTCTGACTGTCTGTCGTCACGGTTCAGGAGACGTCGCGCTCGGCCGCCGCCCTGCACTCGTATGTTTGTGTCGGCGCCGGCGCATAACAGGCTAAATGCTGTTTTGTTCACCAATTCAATGAAGTTAACATCCCGGACAATCAAACCAGCCGATGTACTTAATTTAAAATTGCATTGTACGTTACAAAATACGTGCAGCCAACAGTCGTGCGCCAGTTACGAAGTTTTTACCGCTAATGCTTGATCAAATGATATAAAGTCAACTGGCGAGTTGTTACTATTCTTAATTCACCTGAGAGATACACTAAATTTTAAGTACCAGTTTTTTACTACGTATTTATCTGTCTATCTGTATTTCCACTAAAAGAAACGAGACGAAAAACCACAGACATCTACAGGTATCAGAGCGCAAAGTCACGAACACAATAGTCAGAACATAGATCAGTGTCCCAACTCGTACAGTCTCCGCACCCTGATTCCGCCAGCTCACTCATTCGCACTTATTAGAACATTCAACTCCACTAATTATACTATCTTCTACGAAACACTTGACATACAATGTTACTTGGACGGTTTTACTTGAATCTTCGATAAAAAATCATAAGGTAAAGCTGCATGCATGAAGGTATAATATGAATTATTTACGAACCTGCGTGACGGACCTAAGGTAAAGGTATGTAGTAAGTATAGAGGAACGTTATTATAATGGTGAGTAGGTAGTACATACAATGTGTAGTTTTTTCTAGAAGAATATTTAAGTAGTTTTTTGAGTTATATATGTATGTACCTAAATAGTTAACTTGGTTATCACGGTTATTACATTACATATTTCTATTTCAAACACAAACCTTGGCAAGTTTCTCAAGATTTAAACATCCAGATATTAATCTCACACTGAAGGCTTCAGTCAGCTTCTATGTAAATGTATTTTGCAATTTCTTTTAAATATGCATAAGCAGTTCTATGTTTAATAGGTGTATAGAAAGAACAAAAAACACGACAACTTATACCACAACAGCGCCAACAATTACATACTTACAACAACATTATATACCATGGGTGATAATGATATCTGATAGGTACCTACAATTATTAAATAGTAATCATTTTAAGACCCAAAAATCAACAGTCAAGTAGATATTTTTTATTATGACTAGTGCCTGTACCTGAACCAATAATAATTGTGAGAGTGGTTCTATGAATTGTCTCTGAGCTAGGCGAATACTCAGGCATAGAAAAAATAATAGGTACTTAATAATTATAGTACTTACGGTCACTCACCGCCCCGTACCATTTCGTATCGGGTGCCGACCTAGATTTACCTCACCCCCTCGGGAGCGTACTTTAATCTAAATGACCGTAGGCCGTTAAAGAGTAAGGGAGAGCGGTCGACACGTGGTGAAAATGAGATTTTTTGTATGGACTGTCTGGGGTGACCCAAACCATAGTAGATAACTATCATCTGTAGCACAACACCTAACAGTCTAATGGATGTGAACCGGCCCACCTGTTTTGTTTATCTGTCTGAGTTTGCAACATGCTTATCATTTAACTGTTTGGCCACGTTAACTTCGCGCGATAAGATACCCGCACCTACGCCTACCTTTGGTGTCTGGACTCCAACTTGACTGAACATCTCGTTAGGTAAAGTACCTATTTTTAGCGTTACTTTTTTACATATAAAATCTTTGTTTACAGACCAACTGCTTTCTATGCGGACTCCATAAACAAAATAAGTAGTTAAGTACATCCATCACTAATTTAAGTTATTGTATTTACTTTTTAGGGAAAAATAGAGCATTGGTCCCTCTTGCCTTCTGCCCAAACCGCCTTCTGCCTTCCTTTGTTAAGTACTTAGCTGTCTATTTTCCGCAATGTCAAATAACATAACTGATATAGCTTACATACGTCCCACTGCTGAGGAGAGACCATCATTTTATGAACCAGAGTATACTTAACTTCCCACTTCTCCATTTGTTTCCCCTCGCTAAATTTGTTATTCATTATTTCCAATCTAATTTAGCGTACAAGATCCCACTGCTGGGCAAAGGCATCCCCTTCCTGTTTCCATTTTTAAAATGTTTTGTTATTCATTATTTTCAAACTAGCCCTATCTCTTTCTTGCACTTATCGCATGCAAAGGACAACAAAATTTTAGAGTTGTCTAACTAAAATAGCATTCAGCTTTGTTCGCCGAAATCAGCACTATGTAAGAAATAAATACTTACTAATAATATACAGTAACGTGGTTGATCAAATCAACCTTCACGTCGAGATGTATGACACAGGAAGAAAATATCTTAACAGCATTTTAATGACTATAGGCCTAGATAATAAATAGGTGCTTAGATTGAAGAACATTATATCAACAACAGTTATAAATAAAATACAGGACAATCTATTGCTGTGTTATGTACTTATATGGATGTAAACCAGTTCATCAAATCAAATCAAATCAAATATACTTTATTGCACACAACATACAAAACAAATTCACACAGATGATGATAGATACAGTTCATCATCGCGGTTGTATCGTATAAGCTATTAACTGTCGATTCAGAAGTTGCGACTTCGATCCCTGTTTGTACCAATGTGTACTTTTTGAGATTATTGCTTCCTATGAATATATTGCAACAAAAACGACTCAAGAGAAATGATACTGAAGGTTACAAGAAGCCTAAAACACCGCAAAGTCAATGACAATACAAATTAAAAGAATGATGTATTTTACACACGCCCTTCCGTTGACGAAGCCAAGTAGGACTGGACGAAATGGCAATTAGGTACCTGAAGGTACTTTGGTAAGCTGATTATGTAAGAATACAATTTTATCAAACAAAACGGAACACGGCAAGAAACCCCCAAATAATCCCTAACCTTGCTATTCTTGTAAGGTTGCCTGTTGTAAACACGCGAAAGGAATTGATAACAATCGTACTTCATTATCATTAGAACATGTTATAACAAAAAAGGTAATTTTTAACTTATTACAGGAAAAGCAAAGACCCATTGCATTTAATCAATAAAATAAATGATTCAGTAAACATAACGTTAGAGGCATAGACTAAGGAATAATACTATAGAAGGAAGAGAAACCTAAGTAGGTACCTTAGGTCATCATCATCATCAGCCCATTAACGTCCCCACTGCTGGGGAACGGGCCTTCCCTGTGGATGGATAGGGAGATCGGGCCTTGAACCATCACGCGGGACCTACTTAGGTATTTAAACATTAATAGCGGTGACATAACTAGTATCTTTTTACAAATGATCTAAATGTATGATGTACTTGTTTACTTAAATAACTCTTCAAAGTTTGTTAAGCTGTAAAAAATACACCTACTTAAACGTTTGAAATAGGTACCTACCTAACGAATGACGTAAATTTTTTTCGGTAACTTCATGAATATTTACACTATGTGTGTGTGACTGAAGAGAAATATGTGACATAATTATGTGGAATAATTATTATTGTTCTTGTAATTTCAAGGTTGGTCACCATAGCTGGTTATAGAAGCTGGCAAGTCCTTAAAAGGCTAAAGACAATTTGCAGTGTTACACTATTGACGATGGATGGTATAATCCATCATTGATCGGCGGCTCTTCAGTTGTCAATTTTATAATTAAATGTCACTTCGACGAGTATTGAGAGACAAGTAAAAGTAAATATTTCTGAACGCATAGCCATCACTTAGGCCCATAGCACACGGCGTATTTTAAACGCGCAGAAGACGCGTTTTTCATCATCGGCGCCGTAGATGTTGATTGCTGCGTTTACATTGACGATACAAGCGTATTCGCGCGTTTAAAGCGCGTAAACGCGCGTTTGAAGCGATACGAACCTCATCAACCCTGGTGTCAGGGTTACTATTGAGCCGCCAAAAGCCCCTGACATGGCTTATGTAACGACTACTTACTTACATCAGTAAGTAGTGACCGGAACCAACGGCTTAATGTGCCTTCCGAAGCACGGATCATCTTACTTTCGGACAATCTGGTGATCAACCAGTAATGTCCTAACCAAACTAGGGACCATAAAGTATTTTTGTGATATGTCCCCACCGGCAATCGAACCCGGGACTTCCGGATCGTGAGCACAACGCTCAACCACTGGACCACGGAGGTCGTTGTGTATCGCTGTATCTGCGCGTATATGCGCTTAGGTTGCGGCCTGTGCTTAGGTTACAAGACTGCGATCGAATCGCGTATACGCGCGTAAACTTCACGTCGTCCGCGCGTTTAAAATACGCCGTGTGCTATGTAAGTATATCAATAAATATTTTTTCTTTCTTTTTTCTTTCTTTCAATGAGTGTTGGAATATGTGAAATAAGAGTCTCATGACGCTAAAGAAGAGCGTGGGATAATCGCAATAACTTACTATTGATAATCCCTCGTCCTATCTACACTACAAAATGTGTATTTCTCGCAAGGCTTTAATAATGTTGATTTATCTCAATCGTAAAGAAATTGTAACCTGTTTGTTTATACTTTATCACTAATTTCAGTTCCATGAGCTCAACATTCACGTGGGGTCACCATGAGGTCATGAAAACATTTAACAACTTAATTAAGCACACTTTTTTACGTACCATACTTAGCACGTAATTACTATCCAAACAAGACATATTTTTACAAAGCTTAATTGCTACTTGATTAGATTTCACCAGTCAATCTAGCTTGGAATACTATTAAAAATAGTAGCCAGCCAATTGTCTGGTATTTAGGCACTTCCTTCCACATCACCTTGGTATTATTGCCGTTTGTAGTTCCTAATTACACATACATACAAAAACTTACGCCTATTTCCCACCAGGGTAAGCAGACACTATGGCAGTCCATAGTTCCTAATTAACATATAAAAACATAACTAAACAATATATAAAAGCCCAACCCATCCATGGTACCGATTCTATATGACGACGTGTTTGTAATATGTAGGTACATAGCGACCTTATGCGCGATGACCTAATAACAACGGATGATGCTAAATGTGTCTAATTTAATCTCCAGCATCTTCGCCTACTGTGGCGAAACAATACGTCTTCGGGTTTATCAATGTTCAAACTCAGAAAAAGCAGGGTATTGAACTTTATTTACCTGCAAGTTTTTGCATAAGAGTTTTTATAACGAGACGGTAACCAGCTGAATGAACAATAATATTAATATTCGTGAAATGGCTTTTACTAAATTACAAGACTATAATTTTATTAATTGCTCAATCGTGCTCACGAGTAGGTCCTACTCTGCTTCATGAGGGCATTATACAATCGAGCAAGATGATTTTTTAAATTATTTTGACCTTTCGCTACCACAAGTTACTTATCACAAAGGTCAGCAGTCTACCTAGCTAAACATGCAGTTTAAGGATTTATAATTTAAAAACTGACAGAAGCAGGAAATTAAATTAGAAATCTAATAAGTACGTACAGGGTTTTCGTGAGAATATTCAATTAACTGGCAGTTGCAAAAACGAATCAATTTAATCTATCCGTTATATGACATAGAATTTGAACCTGCGGCCGTGCGAAAAATGCAAACTTACAATATACAATGAGAAGTTCTCAGTGGTGGAAAAAACTAGAGAACAACAGAGAGCCTAGTTAGCCAGAAATGGCGAAGCTACTCATCACACACATCTCATCGCAACAGCAAAAAGTTTAAATCACCACAAAACCATTAACAGCTCCGCAGGAAATGTCTCGAGCTAAACAGACCTTCACATTAGCAGGTAACCAACGTTTCTCAGACGTGGATAGAAAACTGTGATCTAAAAGAAAGGCTAAGAATGTCACTAAGACAGCCTATGTTTGGTAAATAACCGGCATCCTGCAACAGTATTAAAACGATATAGGTACGACGACGCAATCGAAGAAATAAAAACGACATTAACTAATCGAGCCGCAAAATTGTTTTAGAAGGTACAAATCCTCGACCGAAGAAACTTCAGAAAACATAAATTTTCACTAAAGATAATTGTCGCGAACGCGCCGCTGTGAAGAAAAATTAGAAATCATTGCACCCAAATCTCAAGATAAACATACGAAGTGCTTAATAAATATAGGAAGTGACTTGTATGTGTTAAAGAAAATAGAAAGTGATTACATCGGCCATCGTGCCGGTCAGAATTACCAGCGTCTCTTAGAACATTATCAGGTCCGTGATAACTAGGCACACTTGTGTATTATGTAAGCTAAAATCTACAACTCACCATCGTTAGCTGTCCATTCAACCGCGATAAAAATCTCACGGTGATTAATAGAACTTGTAATTATAGCGATAAAATTACGTCTTAGTGCGCTTATAGACCAGGGACGGCGACGATCGACGACGTCGTCGACACCATCGTCCCTCGTCTGTAAGCGCCCTTATTATAACTCGGAGCTAGATATAAAAAGTTTGATCAATGGAAAGCTTCTCATCATGCATATCATGATGATGATAAGTACGCACTGTAGGTAGGTAACTCAGAAGAATTGCAAATATTTGTCTTATCTAAGTACTCGTGTGGAAATATTGTATTATTAATAATAACCAGTGGCGGCCGTAGGGCGGTGCCAAAGGTGCGATTGCGATTGCAAAAATCAGCCAAGACGCGACTACCCTGGCTTTCAGCCTTGGATCTACAGGGGAAGGGAGTAGCTGGATTGGGCACACCTGCCCTGTGAATTAGACCTCTTAGCGGCCACATAAATCTTGTACATTTAATGGATGGCCGTAAATGACATTTATAAAAGGTTTAATTAGGTATATATATTTCGGTAGCCGTAAACTAATCGAGAAAAACTGTATTTTAAGGGGCGCCACTGTGTGAGAGCATTACCTACATATTTGCTAGGGCCGTCACCGATAATATCAGGTCTAAAAACCGATACCGACATTTTTGTGATAACAAAATCAAAAGAAAAGAAATTATCAAACAGTAAGCAAAGTTATCTCGCAGATTGCGGTTTAGGTGGGACACTAGCTTTTACGTTTATATTGATAAACTACTTATAATTTGTAAGTGCATTGTTATCTTCAGTGAGCAATTAATTATAACGACTAAAAATGAATGAATATCACCTGATACTTTATTACAATCAGCAAATAGATAGTATTAAGAAGCATTTTTTTATGATATTCGTATTATGTTAGCAGACGGAAAGCACTTGACATTTATTCTTATACGGCAGACACAACGGTCAGAAGCAGACAATATACGAGTATCATCGTGAGAAATCTCCTGAAGGCCTAGACAAAATAATTCGTCATCATCATCAGCCGTACGACGCCCACTGCTGAGCATAGGCCTCCCCCAAGGATCTCCATGACGATCGGTCCTGCGCTGCCCGCAACCAGCGGCTTCCCGACGGCTTCTCATATGACAAAATAATAACAAAAATGTTGTTAAAGTAAACATAAACCTTTATGCTTCAATATTACTAATAAATAATTAGTTACAAATATATTTCAATAAGATAACAATAAACAGAATGTAAATCCACCACAGGCTTCGTTAGTACCATCAACAAATAAAATAATAACTCAATAACAATACGCCTACCTACTACTCTGCGTACTTAGCAATTTATGTTAAAATTAATAAGTTACTCATTTGTCAAAAGGCTAAATAGTAAAAAACTTCATTCAAATGAAGTAAATTTTATATACTTCATAGTAAAAAAAATACATTTTCAGATTTTAGTGTACCCAAACCTACAAATAGATACGGGGATCTGTTTTATAAGATTCTTTGGAAATAAGTAAGAAATAGGCGTGAGTTTCTAATTACATAATTAATTCAAAAATTAATTTATGTATGTAACTACTTCCATTTAATCTATTAGGTGATTGGTTTCTGTACTGTAATACAAATAATATAATTAGGTTCGATTTGGTGTTCCCCTTCCTGTATCAGTCTAACAGCAAATAAATAAGATAAACGGAATAAATTACGCGTTCATTAGTGCGAGTTTTATTTTTGCCTCATGTTCAAACTGGTTGATATTTATTTATTTATTCTTTGCAAGACGCCATCAGTTGCGAGAGACCCTGTCTGACTGGTTGGCAATTATTTATTTTTTATTTGTAACACGTTTTCGTAAGAGCTAGTCGAACGAGAAATAAATGTATTGAGATTATTAGCTATTTTGTCGTCGGCTTATTATATTGACATCTGCCGATCTCTGGTGTTGCGTTTCAATTTTCATTATCATCTCTCCAGCGTTTATGCCGGAATTCTCTGAGGATACGATTATTTACGGATCACGGCTAAGTTTAATTATCTTTCCTCGATTCAAACAAAAAGGATAATATTTTTGGACATAGGCACTTACCTATTTTTGGAAATAATTTAGGACAAGGGGGTTTAAAATTCCATATCAAAGCTATTCATCTAAAAAAGGAATGTTGCATTTTGACATTTGCGCATAAAACTAAGTGCGCAATGCAAACAAATGTCAAATAGTAATATTGCATTTTTAGGTGAATTTCTTAGACGTGGTTTTTTTAACTCCCCAGAAATTCGTGTCCATTACTGAGTAAATGAACGAATCAAGCTCACCTACCTATTTCCAACCATAGGTGCTCCATTTTTAGCTTGATTAATTTGACAGCTGTCCGATGTTTTTTCGCACTAGGCTGTATATCTATTGCTTTCAGCCCTGTAGTCAAATTAATTTAACTCTATTAAACGGAGCTCCAGTTGAACTAAGAAATAACCCACACTGCACAGAGCTTTTTGTTAGACCACTGTGGATAGCATCATCCACTAAACTTTTATTGTTATACCTATATTATTTTATTATTATATTTGTAATGTAATATTACAAGCACAGTTGGCGATAGTGGATTCACCACATAGCACGTTGGTCTAAAGTTCGGTGAAACGCGGGTCCTTAGCTTATCATGCAATGGCTGGACCACAGACTACCCCAGTCGTGAATATAACCGTGAGTTCTGTCCTCTAGTCGGTATAACATTCTCTATTCTTGTCTATCAAAGGTCAATTTTTTGACTTCTTTGTAAGACACGATGTCCGCCTTCTTTTCGATTTATTTCACGTACTTCTTAGTAATTCCCGCATTGGAGCAGCGTGGTGGAGTATGCTCCATACCCCCTCCGGTTGATTGAGGGGAGGCCTGTGCCCAGCAGTGGGACGTTAATAGGCTGTTTATGTTATGTTATGTACTTCTTAGTCTCCCCCTTCCTCTCTTTCCAAACTTCTATGATGTTTTAAATAAATTCATCCAGTCATCTTGCCTACTACTAGTAATAAAGGAAGTCACCTATGTATTGTTTTATTTTGAATGCGTATGATGTTAGTCTGTCGTTGTTTATCCGCAGCGACAACGCAACTGCTCCAGTAATATTTTTAGCACAACAAACCGGGTCGGTTAGGAAACGTGTCTGGATAATTTGGCATAGCTTGTATTAATTATGCAATCACTAAATTCGCGATTTTAAATAAAAAAGAAACAAATTTTGGTAGATGGACTGGTTGTCATTAAGACGGTGGAAGTTAAAATAATATTTAGGCCTTCTTTCTGGATTTCGTCTTCCTTGATTTATCTTTTAGTCGCGCACATATCTAACCGCAAATATCTAATCACTATAATTAACAAATCTACCTAATTATAAAGACTAAAATATATTAATCGGTACTTTTATAACTCTTTTCCTTATGTTTTTTTAATGTTCTTGCTTTTTTTACTTTGATATTGACTGCTATGGCACGGTAGAGTCACGACTCTCTTGTTCCGTAGGTAAGCCACACGAAATGTGGCGTTAATGCATCGAAAACAAAGTTGAGAGTCTGTTGCTACATTGGCAGAAAAAGATCGAACCTTTGTGATATTCAGAAAGGATGTCCTTCAAAATATGTTTATGAGATCATGAAGTTCAAGTCCGAATGAAAGACCATAAATATAGAGTTACTATAGTAACACCTATCTGTGCATCATATCAAATCATTAAATATTACGTTTTTTTACTTGAAAGCATGCAATCTTTGCAAGGCGGTATTAAATATAAGTTGGTAGAGTAAGTAACTGCTATGTTTTTTTTTCTAGAAACATCACAATAAATCGATTATTGAAACAATCATCTGCCTCACTTCTGCAGGCTACAAATACCTCCACGTAGAACAGGGAATTGATCATTACATGTACCATCCTATAGTAAATACTACGTATATTTAATTTCAAATTAAAAGTCTTGAATTTATTTTTTAACTAAGTAGATATGGTTTTAATCTTGTAGCGAATATTTCCGTATCTTGTTCATTTTACCTATAAAAAATAGGAAAGGTCAGCCTAACTCGGCTCGCTTAATCAAGGACTTCATTTTAGTTGTCTAGCAGGAACTTGAACCATGCATTGACAAGGCCGCGTTTCCTTTGACGCGGAGCTGTGCGGAGATGAGCGGAGATGTGCAGGAATCGACCAATCACCGTGAAGGAGAGAGTGACAGAGCGTCTTCGTTTTTCGCTCTCTCGAACCCTGTGATTGGTGAAATCCGCACATCTCCGCTCATCTCTGCCCATCTTCGCATCAGTGGAAACCCGGCCTTACAGAACATTATACATACACATATTTACCTATAAAATGTAAAATGCACGCAAATGGTAAGCATGAGTATGTCGTTCAAATTAGGTAGGAAGGTATCTACATATTTTTTTATTATTCTATAACAATAATCTTTACTTAATTGTAGTAACGAAGCGACCGATTTGTAGTCAATTAGTCTCTGAACTGTTATCTAACTTACTAAACTTTTAGGAAAGTCTCATTTACTTTTTATTATAGGACTCTATATATGGCTATCGTATGACAAACTTGTCTCCTCCATTGAGTGAAAATCGTTGAACAGTATATTTTAAAGTAGGAAACTTATAATTACCTAATTTTCTTGTTCTAATGATGTTGCCGAAACTTGATGACAGTCTCTAATATAGAGTTGATATTGCCTTTATCTTTACTGCGTTAGAGTAAGTATTGCAACAACTTAAACGTAAACTTTGTCAACTTCAAAATACACATAAGTAGTAGGTATATGATATTTATGTAAAATATTAGGTATCTAAGAAAGTAAATAGCTAGATATTTTTTTAGGTGTTGCAAACTTTCGGCTTTGCCTGGAGAACGTGAGTGACCAATTAAATTAATTGATATCTACCAATTCAATAGCAATAAATAAACTTAATGCTAGACAGTAATTCTAGTTTCATGCGAATCTAAACTTTAACTCCAAGGTTCTTGCGTGTCGGATTGTTTCACCCGACAAAACGAGTTACAACACTCACTATCGGTTACTGAAGGAAATTTCGTGAGTGCAAATTGCAATCAATACTTATTAAGTAGGGGCCTGAAAGCGAAACTAGGTGCAGTGGAAAGTTAAACAATGCTCCACTAACACTGTAAATCCGGCTGTTTTGTACACTAGAACAACAGTTCTTTACTTGATAATCATAACACATACATTTGCCACTCACGCTTATAAAACATTATTAGGGCAGGCAGAGTATATCTACAAAAGTAGGTAGTAGGTAAACGCTACTTTTGATCTTGCGGTTACCTACGTATTAGGTACTTCATAGGCATAATAGTTGTCAATAATACGAGCAATACGAGATGATAATGATGATGACCACTAGTTTATCAATAAATTCAATAGGTAATATTCGTTTACTTATTATATCCCTCACTCTCTCAACGACGACGCGTCTCTCAGTCGCATTCTAGCAATCAACGACAAACCTGGGTGGCCGGTATGATAAACAGTACTTATTGAAGATTCGAACAGTCATTATTTTTGACCCCCGACTAAAACGACGGGGTGTTATAAGTTTGACGTGTCTGTGTAAATGTGTACGTGTCTGTCTGTGGCATCGTAGCTCCCAACCGGATGGTGCGGTTTTAATGCGGTTTTTTTTTTGTTTGAAAGGGTATATCAGTCGAAAGTGTTCTTAGCTATGTTTGGTTCAGGTTTTCAAGGTCATCATGTCATTTGTTCAGTGTGATAGGAATGTTACAAGCTCAGTTTGTTTGCAAGCATATGTGGGATATGTTATTTTTTGCTTTTTAAAGGGTTTAACATTTTTAACCTTTTGTCATAATAATCGAGTACTTTTTTTGGTCGGGGGTTATTTAAATTTTTAATTTAATTTTTCTTCTTATTATTTACTCATAGATCTTATTTACTCATAGGTAGGTACTAAAGTAACACATGGTTGTTTGTGTAAGCCTAGCGTATTATGTACTAAGTTCCTTGAACCACGTGAACGAAAACGCCCTTGGCGATATGATGTCAAGCGATATGTTAGCATAGCCACGTTGCTTAACCATGGTTTAATTTACAATGTCTACGAGATAAAGATTAACAGGCCTTAAGTGTAAGACGAACAAAGCTTATTGTGTCTGATAAAACGATAACCCTTAGGTACCTATACTATGCAAGTACATAAAGGTAAAAAAATAAAGTTAAATGCCTATTCAAAATCGCAAACATTCAAAAGCGAAAGATTTGGGAGAGTACCTACCTATCTAGATATAAACGCCAATAAATTCACTTCCTAATGTCTGAAGCGAAACCGTAGTTTTGGTACAACCACAGATATTGATATAACTAATCGTTATATCAGGGTTCGAACCCCGTGTAGTTTTCACTAACACATGGTTCGATCATTATTGGACATACGGCTCACCACCTATCTCGGTGATGTGTGGGTACTTAGTTCATCTTGTGATAGATGTGCCTTTGACTACCCCACTTGAGGTATAGTCGTGAACTTATATTGAATCGTTCAAAAATGCCTTGATATTTAGAAACATAGAACGCTTAAATCAGCACTTTACAGGAATTTTTCATTTCATTATTTTCCTATATATTAATTATGAATACCTAATACATATTAGAAGATGTAGATATAATATAAATACTTATACTCTAGCCCACCAAGTTCAATAACATTATAGGTAGGTACTTAGTAGGTAGATGGTTAATTTTAACGGCTACGCTTCATACTTAATTGAAAGCTATTGTTTGAATTCTGTTACACCAGAAATAAAATCAACTGAAGACTATTACATTCACTCCGCATTCATCATAACCATTACCGTTAGATAGGTAAGTAGGTACCTACGTGTCGAGAAGAATTTCGCCCAGATAAAAATCTTTCTCTGCGAAAAATACTTGGACACTGGAGCAATTAACTGCGTATATTTTAGCGGGCAACTAAATTTGGTAATTGGCAAAAACCGTTCAATAAAAACTCACAATAATGAGTTGACCGGGCCTGCCCCTATGAGCAACGTGATTGTTGTAAAAAACTGGTTCAATGGCACGGGAATCGGACAATAGTGCGTGGAGAAGCCTGGATGACGCAAGCTGTGCCGGTCTGTTTGTGTGTGCTCACTACTCGGGCTTCGTGATCCAACGTTTGTTTGCCTTTTGATTTTATTATTATGATGCACTGTCGTGTTGCTATTAATACTGCAGGGCCCTTACGCCGCACCACCTCGTCAATGACTAAGGGCATGAATGCGCAACTCTGCCCTCTTTGTTTTTAACTATCGCCTTTCGAGACAAAAAGAAAACATTGTATACATACTTATACAAAATCTAATAAGAGAAATAAAAACCATAATAAACAATTAAACGTAGAAGAGTAGATATATAATTTATAAGCGCATTCAGCTAGGTATGTACTGCCTTCACAACAGTCGTTCTACAAACTGCATTTCGAACTACAAGTGCGAAAAATAAGGTTTCTAAATCAAATTACGTTGGATGTTGATAAGTATATTTCCTATAAATGTTATTAAACGAATCAGTAACGGCCTTGACAATGATTTAACATCTACCTGCAATCGCGTTTTCAGTGATTGCATATGTCGGAAAGCGACTCACCTTCGACATCGTAGTCGGTGATCAGGGCGGCCTAAGCTGCCATTCCTCCCTGTACGCCTTGGCTCCTAGGCTCTCAGGCTTGTAAGGTTTCAACACAATAATTACAGTCGCGGATATTCTTATCGCATATTCGAGAGCGCCGCACCGTTCCGCGGCGGAGGCCCGATCAATACTAGTGGTAGCTTGCTTGCCGCGCGGTCGGCGGATAAGGTAAAAAATACGACGATCGCAATCGCAACCCGTGCGCGCGCAAGCTGTTGACTGACAACGCGCATGTGTATTGGATACCGCACAGCGTAGCGAGTAACCACATCAGATACCTATATTTCCTCTAGTAGACCCACTTACTGCAATGCACTTACATAGCTAGAATGTAGATAAGTACTATTGCCAATTACTATCTTTGAAATACGCCGATCTAAACTAGGTACCTATGTACCTATCGGAACTGAGTTACATACCAACTGCATAGTCAATCTGTTAATGGACGTGTTACATTTTATACCTACCTATTTACATTATCTACACATGCAACCATAGCAAGGTGCGATGGGCTGGTTACCTGTTGTCACAATGGGGTTTGAAATACTAACCCTAAGAATCGACTTTTGAAAGACCCACACTTGGTATTGAATAGAACTTCAGTCCTTCACGAGTTCAAAACAAGTGTGGGTCTTCAAAATTATAAACTATCATAATGGACCTAATAAGCACGCAGTCATCAAGATGAATAGTATCAGCAGCAACTGCAGGCAAAAAGTGGCAGGAAATGTCCTTTCCAAAATTATGAACTTACTTTAAGGCGATAGACTATAAACCATGCGGTTCATCTATCTTAGGACAAATAATCAGGAATGGCTGCGTAGTTTTATTGATGATCAGTAGTCACAGAGACGTAACTCCGCTCACCTTTAGTGATTTCGGAAGGGCGGTACTTAACCTGCCTATCCTAGGGTTTGGATCACGTAGATACAATTATGTATGAAACGTAATAAATAAGGCAGAGAAATAATACACTTCTCATCAAAAAAATCGAAACACTTCCGTTTTCATTGTTTCTGTCCGAATTTAACACAAAAAAGAATTCATACGATGAAAAAAAATACATAAATGTATAGCTGGCAGTTTGGCCATTACAGTAATAAGCGAAAATTCTAAATTCAAAATTAGAATTTCATTTGTTTATCTTATAAACGAAATGAATCACTGTTTTGAGACAAATGTGTGTTTAGGGTTGGAGTACATTTAGCGTTTAAAAACTAAAAATTGGCGCCTATCCTTAAACTTTTTGTTTTTTATTTCAATACTGTGACTTTGGGACGTCTGAAAAAAGGTTTTTTTTCTAAAACGTATGGATACATCGCCCACAGAAGCCGCCCAAGTTGTGGCATTGCTGGATTCTGCCCTTAGTCAGCGTGTTGTGGCTGCAAGACTGCATCTAAGCCTGTCATCTGTTCATAGAGTCTATAAACGTTATCGGGAGACTGGTTTGTTCACGCGCCGTTCAGGATCTGGCAGGAATCGGGTCACTTCTGAGCGAGATGATCGATTTATTGTAACAACTTCTTTAAGAAATCGACACCTTAACGCTTTTCAACTGCAGCAGCGGCTTCGTGTTGTACGAAGGGTGGCTGTAAGTGACTCTACAATTAGAAGAAGGTTGAAGGATCGTGGACTGGTACCGCATAAGCCAGCAAATGGGCCGAAATTAACTGCAGACCATCGAAGAGCGCGCTTTAACTTTGCACGTGAGCACCTAAATTGGTCATACCTACAGTGGAGCAAAGTTCTCTTTTCTGATGAGTGTAAAATTATGCTGTATGGTAACGACGGAAGGAACAAGGTCTACAGAAGAGACGGAGAACGCTATGCACAATGCTGCATTGAAGAAAAGGTCAGCTATGGTGGCGGTTCGTGGACGGTTTGGGGAGGAATCAGCGCCGACGGTAAGACAGAGCTTGCTTTCGTGTCTGGGCCACGTCTGCCTGCACTAAACTGTCATCGGTACGTCGAAGAGTGTCTCGAGCCTCATGTGATGCCCTATGCACATTTTATTGGCAACGGCTTCATATTCATGCACGACAATGCTAGGGCTCACACCGCGGGCGTCGTACGAGATTATCTTAACGAAGTCGATATCTCTATTATGGAATGGCCAGCAAGAAGCCCGGACATGAATCCCATTGAACATCTGTGGGATGAATTAAAGAGACGAATTCGAGCAAGAGATCCTGCCCCAGAAACACTTAGCCAGCTGCAAGATGCAATCCAAGAGGAATGGGACAATATACCACAGCATGTGATCGTGACTCTCATCCGATCGATGAAGAACCGTATGGAAGCAGTAATTAGAGCTCGGGGAGGGAATACAAGTTATTAAATAAACGTTTTTTAGCTTTTTTTTCATTTACGTGTGTTGTTTTATCCATTTCCTTTATACTCCATACGGAATAAAAATGACTCATTTAACAAAATACGAAACCTATGAAAAATTCATTTAAATTTAGAACATTAACATTAAGATTTGATAAGCTCATATTACTCACTATTAAACGACATTTAACATTTATTCCTAAATGTACACATTTTTCTGATAATCCTGACAAAACGTAAACTTGCAAGGTGTTTCGATTTTTTTGATGAGAAGTGTATTATATAAAAGTAATAATTGCTTGATATTTGAATAAAATATGGTTCAGAATTATGTTATTATTACTTTTGTTTATTTGGATCAGAATAATAATAGGAGGAAAATGTATTGTGCCGGGTGTACCTATTAACAAGGGTCACCATTTATTTCTTTTTTTGGGGAAAGTCCTTCATTGCAGCCTATCAAAATTATGAACTGCCAAATTACATCAGATAAGGATGTGTAGGCTGCAGCTCTTGTTTATGGCGGAATTTAAAAAGCTTTTTAATTGTCACTGTCAAACACTGTCAAAGTCAAACTGCGTAAACAAATGCGCTAGATTATATTTCATAATTTAGAAAGTACTAATATACTTTTGGTATTGATAGAAAACGTAAAATATTGAATTAACTACATAGATTATAATAAAAATACAAACAATGACGCTAAGTTCTATAACACTTGGAGACGTAGTAAGTGGTGCGGTGTTTTCTGGTAGCAAGAAAGTGGATATGGATGCTGTTCTACCGTTTATGATCCTGCCACTGCTGCTTATAACGGCAACCACCTCCTTTACTGTGACGGTCATCGTTATGGTGGTCATAGCTATGGGTACTTTATACGTACTATCAAGACCAAGGGCTAAGAACAGGTAAATGGTGACCTCATTTGATTTTCTCTTAAAAGTTCATAGAACAATTTGGCCCTTCATAAACACTTTATAAAACTTGTTTGAAATGAATAATATTAATATTACTCGTAAAGAGTAAAATTAAGTGCTTTTTAAATATTTTTTTACTTCTAGTCTTTTTCCTGTAAAGATAATAAAATGTTAAGAGCAAATAACTATCAACCGATTGAATTGACCTACTTATAACTAGATATTACTATTATTTTTATGGAATTCTATAGTCTCTGCTTACCCCGGTGGGAAATAGGCGTGAGTTTATGTATGTATGTGTACTATTATTTTTACTTATCATATTCTTATACTTATAATTGTTATAGTCAGTTTCTCTTTGCAGATCACCATTTTTCTTTTCATGGACATTGTCTTCAGGTGTAACTATGTACTTGGTGTACCAGATTCATGTACTGAAGTCCTATCAGATAACTATGTTGGAGAACTTTGGTTTCTTGATGTTTACTTTGTGCACTGGATACTTCTTCTATCGTTTGAAAGCAGTAGCTGAATATGAATTAACAGGAGCATCGAAAGGGAAGGATTATAGGTAAATACTGCATGAGCTAATTATTATATCTTGTTAAAAGGCACTGTGAGACTTGTATATATACAATTATAAACCAGAGGGTAGTATAATGTAATAGCAAATTTGAAAATAGAATTCACAAATATTGATTTATTTTTTAGTCCAGTCTTAACTTCGGACTCGCATTATTGTCCAATATGCCAAATTGAAGTTAATGAAAAGTTCTTCCATTCAATTTGGTAAGTTTTCTTTTCTCTACCAGGGCTTGAAAATATTGCTAAAAGAACTGGTTTCTAAACCTTATTCTTATTGCTTCAATTTTAAAGCCATTTTAAGAAGTATACACACTGTACATACTTTTAATTTTCAGGTGGGATTGTTGTGTGTTTAGACCAAATTATAGCTATTTTCTAGTGGGTCAAGTCTTTGCATTGATTACTCTCCTGTACGGAACAAACTTAGGTTTGACATTTGCCTGCCATCCTTTTGTGTTCTATGGAAACATTTTATTGCCAGAGAGCTGTGATCATGTTTATGAATACTATAAGTAAGTATAGTAAACACACATGTTCTATTGTTAAATCTAGTTAATTTTAAGACACTGGACAATATCTTTTTTACTTTCAGTTCTGCAATAGTTTTTGTAACCTGCATATATGGATTGGGTTATGCGCTGGTCATCATTTTGGTTTTAATTCACCAACTAATGGTCTACATTCCAAAATATACAGGTTAGTAATATATTGGTGCTAATTCCTGTAAATACCATCTAATTTTATTTTAAGTTATATCTGTCATTTTTTTATCCGCCGAAAAGGAAAGGGACGGGTAATCGACAAGCATAAAATTTATGGAACACACGTCAATTTTAAGCACAAATCTAAACCAACCGTCTAAAAATTTTACATCTGTCAATAACCCGACACATTCATTTACTCATTCTTCCTAAAATTAAGAGCTGTGAATCATCCGTCCCTTTCCTTTTCGACGGATATGAAAATGACGGATATAACTTTAAATAAAATTAGGCGGTGTCTGCAGGAATCGGGGCCATTGTCAATTAGACTGACATTTATTATACTATAGTCATATTAAAATGGGGTAAAATATAACAGATTTATTTTCTGTTTACAGAGTTGCAGTGGCGAAAATATGTTAATGTACTGAATGTCTGAAGATTAAAATTTGGTTTTAAAATGAACATGCATGAGACTGAATGAATTCCTTGTTCTTTATGGAAAAGAGTTGCATAACTTTAAAGTTTAAATTAATCATGACGTAACTAGTTATCACAGAATGTCCACACACTAGTTATTAGATATTAAATTTAAAGAATGGCTTAAGTCTTAAGTACCTGCAATGAGCGAGTGATATTATTAGCCTGCCTTAACAAGTAGATTATTAGATATATCACTAAATACGCAATAAATACTGCATAGATAGAAACAAAGAAATATTCTTTATTTGTAAGGTATATTTAAGTATGTTTACAAGATTCTGTACAAAAAAATCTAATATAAATGTGGTACTAACAATTAATTAGGCACTAACACAAGCAATTTTTGGTTCAAAGCAACTAATTCTACACAATAATATTTGCCACTGATTTCTCTTATGTTTTATAAGTCAAATATTATTTATGACAATAAATTTTATTATTATTCACTAATTTACCTACTGATACTTTGAGTACGCTAAAATGACAATACAGAACATACAATCTAACTCAAAGTTGTTTTAATTCTTATAAGACCCTAATAAAATTACTGGAACATAAAAATATTTATTATACTGTAAAAAAAAATACGTTATCAACTTTAACTTACATGTCAGTAAAATATAAATAAGAATGCGAAAGAAATACCTGAAATTAAAGAAATATTTCATACGAGGAAACAACTACTTCTAAGACTAACATAAAGCTGTTATTTAAAAGCATAGGTCAAATCACATTCGTCAGCACATCATCCCACTTTCCTATACTTCTATCCTTTTCTGTTACTCAGAACCGTCATTTGCTAAAGCGAAACAGCGAGAGAATCGACGAGGCGATAGCGAACGTCAGCGCTTGTAAGCGTGCTAATGCTGACAGACATGGTTCGACTCTATAGGTATGTGCTCAGTCCTCTGGTGGAAGGTAATCTGGAACTACCTGAAGCACTTTCTCCCTCCATCTCGCCTTCCGAGCTTCTTGCTCTCTTCTCAGTGTGTTCAAAGCTGGCAAACTTCTCCAACATGTAAAAGTCTTGAAGAGGATGTCACTGCAATATTATTATATGGTTAATCTTTGTAAATTCTTCAGACCTTATATTACACTACCCCATTCCATCGGACACATCGGATGGGCGGGGCCCTGAGTAAGCCTATCGATACACCCGATGCGTCGCGCCTGATGAATCGTATAGTGTAATAAGACCGTATAATCGTATACTTTCTTCTTAAGAACCAGTGTTGCCGAACTATCGATAGTTCTAACCATCTCAACACTTACTATTATGAATCAAACAAAAAAAAACCTTACCAATTGTGATACATAACGGCTTTTCGAAATTTCCTTTCATTCTCTTCTTTAACTATATTTATTGCTCTGCGGAATTTTTTGAAGACCAAATTTGTTACGAACAAGTCATAGTAGTCTTCTGCGACTTGTTTTTTGAGTACGTAATTATGATAATGCTGAAATAAAACACACAACAGTTAAAGTCATCAGTCCAAGCCCTCTCATCATCATCTCCCTGGCATTATCCCGTTTTTCACAGGGTCCGCTTACGTAACCTGAAGATTTGACAGGTCCCGTTTTTTACAGAAGCAACTGCCTATCTGACCTTCCAACCCGCCGCAAAACCAGCTCAATACAGGTTAGATCGCATACCTCCGAAAAATGCATTTCTCGGGAATGCGGGTTTCCTCACGATGTTTTCCTTTAGTTCAAGCCCTCTGATAACGCAAATACATACACATAGGTAACTGTAGATTTTAATATTCATTAAACGTTCAGCTTCCTAACGATGACTGTACGTACCTGTTTCAAAGCATTAAAAGCTCTTCGTAAAACTTTCTTCCTGTAAAAGTCTTCTGCTTTGTAATTCCTGTCAAACCACATGTCTTCTGTATGCCACATCCAGTGCAGAAACACATTCTTCTTCAGTTGGAACCTGTAGTGAGCCCTAGATTTTTCGATGTTATCTCTTTTTATCTCAATCAGAATCCGGAATGGCCGTACTCCATATTTTGCCAATAGGGATTTTTCATAGTGTAGTTGAGCCATCACAGCAAGAGCCCTCATTCTCTCAGTGTGTTGTTTCTTACGGATCCCATCTATTTTCTCTCTTTTTCTTTTGTCTCTTAGCTCTTTCATTCGTTTCATTTTTTCTTCTTTATCCATCTGCGCTTTAGCCAACTCTTCCTACAATAATGTTATTTCTATGTAAAAATCTACTTATTATCGATGGATACGAGAAATTGAAAATGTTTTAGTTGTTACACCTAGTATGTATTGTAATTTATAATACCTATGTATAGGAATGTTACTCGACATACCCATTTTATTATAAATAAATTGATTATGTTCAGCTAGACACATTTTGTCCTACCCCAGAAAGAGAGAACCTAATGTTTTTAATACCACGGTTATACCTGCTGTTTTAACCTAATCCGATCTTCTTCCATCTGCTGTCTCCTTTCTCGTATCATGGCATGTTTCTCCTCACGTTCTCGCGCTCTCTTTTCCATTCTCTGCAGAAATTGGGGAACCTTTAAACATTGTAGAACTAACGAAGGCTCTGAAAACCAATTAAAAATGTTAAGTTACTATGGTATGTCTTGCACTATGTCACATAGGAGTTATTAGCCAGAAATACAGTAATAAGCAGTCATATACGCCACCTTCAACATCGATTTTCAGATCATTAGTCAAACATTTTATCTTCGGTTTCAGTTGTTTGTCCATATCATAATAGGTCTTGCGTACCTCCTCTCTCATAGCATCTACAGAATGACGTGTAGCCTCTACGATTCTGTTATATTTAAGTTCTTCTATGATTCTGTTTTGCTCTTCCAATTTAGCTTTCTGTAGAGCAATTACATGTTTCTGTACTAAATATCTGAAAAAATACACATTGTAGCTAAGAATACGTAAGACAACAACTAGGTAGAATGTGTTTATTTTAAGTGCAATTTCATTTTTACTACCTGTGTCTGTATTTGTTGAAGTCACGAGCCAATAATTTTGCTTTGTTAACAGATTCCTGAGGTTCATTCATATCTACTTTCTTTTTGGCTAACTTATCCAAAAACTTATTTAAAATTTCTGCTCTTTGTTGGAAATTAGCTTCCTTCTTTCTAAGAACGGCATCTTTCCATTTTCCTACGTATTTCTTCGCAAGTACTTTTTGCCGTTCATTAATTTGTATTTTTAGAGGTATCACGTTGAAACAATTACCGGCATCTTGTAGATGCATTTCAGTATTTACGACTGGTGCAACATGATTTGAAATTCCTTTCGTTGTGTAATTTTGTAGATAAATGTTGTCTGATAAAGATCTATTAGCGACTACGCCATCTTTTTCATTGGATGCCGGAGTTAATGCCATCATTATCAATAAGGATTTCAATTCTTCAACTTCCGGTTCAATTTCTTTCCGTGACGTACTTAAGTCTAAAGTATACTCAGGATCATTCGTGTCAACTATATTCTCATTATTTACGGTGCCTTCGGTTTTTAATTCAGGCTTATGAAATGTACATTCAATTTTCAAAAAGTTCTCAATATCAAATTCATCGTTAATTTGCTTATTTCTTTCATTAAATAGTTGAACCACGGTTTTGTTTTCTTTCTTATTGTTGTTAGACACATTATTAACCTTCGTCGTTTTTAATTTTTCCTTTACTTTAAAATCGCTATCGTTTTGAACCACCAAACTGACATGATTCTCAGAAACTTCTTGTAAATATGCCTCTGCGTCATGACCTAGAGTGTTATCAAACTCTTCATCGTAAGTGTTTCCGAAATCTTCTGACTTTAAAGTATCTATAAACTTAACAGCATTTTTCATCATAATTTGATTCTTTAAATTCAATGTCTTAAAACCATTACGAATTTTTGCAATTTCTTTGTTGACTTTATAACAATCTTTAGATCGTTTTATTGTTTTCCTGAAATCATGTGAATTTGTTATGTTAAATGTTACAAAATTGATACATAAAGAACTTTTTATTTATGGTGCGTAAATAAAAAGTCTAAAATACGAACCTCTCCCAAGTATCGCTTTTCAATTTATGAGCGTGAGTATCTTTCACCTGTAAGTAGGTAATTAGTACTAAATATTACTAAAAGTTATGTCCCCATAGCAATAGTCGGTTCAAATCGTCGAATTCGCGATAAATCTTTCAATGCTAGAGACCTGAAACTTTGACCTACTGTTGCTAAAGGTTTTAGTCAAAGATTCATAGGTACCTACACAGCAGACAGCTAACATTTAATACAGTATTTTCTTTATGAAAGTCTAGTTATGATGGAATTGAAAGTGATTCAAATTTTCGTACTTTTTCAGTCGTCTTACAAAAGCGGAGCGAAACGCGGCGTGAAAACCAAAAGATGATAAATAAGCACATTAAGTATATCGGGCTGTCGCGCCATAATCGCCGCTAGAATACCGCATAAAGAAAAGGTGTCCCTGCGCCGGTGGCGAAATTTTTCTGTAGGTACGGCGGGATATACCTATTTAACTCTAAAAACTTTATTTAAAAAACAATTCAACGGCAAGTAGGTAGGTTGGTAATTTATTTATTTATTGAGAATATCCAACAGCTTATTAAATAACAAAGAATAATTACAGTAGGTACAATGTTTGTTCGCCAATCACAGGATTTACCACAAATAAAACGGATTGTAGAACTTGATGAGAACAGTAACGAAACTAAGGATACAAAGCTAGGCTTAAAGTATAAAATCATTAAAATGCTATAAGTATTTATAAAAAAATAAACAAAAAAGTGAGAACATGCTTAAAGTTTATAAACTTAAACAACCTATAAGTACATACACTTAATTATTTACTGACAATATAAACTATTCGCATTACTTATAAACAGGCTAAGTAAGACTGAAACGTGATCAAAAATGATTACTTATGTAATTAAAATTAGTTTAGTTAATTTCTTAGCAAAAGTCTTTTCAGTATTTGTGACTTAAATGAGGAGTTGCACTTTAAATAAAAAATAACTTACCATTGTGCTTCTCATCTGCAGGCGCACTAACGTATTTGGTGGAGTGTAATCTGGAGAAAGTTTTGCCAAGTCTTTCTCATGAAATATGTTTTTGTTCAGTATTATTTCCTCCATAATTTGGGCATGCCTGCCAGTGTTCAATCGTACAAACACAAAAAGTTGAGACCGTGTGGCACCATATAATATATTAGAGCACTTATTTTATGAAATATTGTTACATCAATAATTATTACAAAAATTGGTAACCAGGAAACTATCGCAGGATTATATTGTTTTTTTTTTTTTTTTTCTTCTGGCTTCCGCGGCTAGCGATGCGCCAATGACAAATCTTGAGTGATAAATCGTGAGTTAGTCTTCAATAATAATTATCTTTTCATATTGTTACTGTGCAGTCGTTAAAACGAGGAAACTTTTCAATAATAAAATATACCGGATAGGGAACGGAATTTGGAAAAGGTGAGGATCAGGAGAGGAATAATAATAAAATAATAATAAAAAGAAGAAGTTAAATTTTAATATCATTAGTATTAATAAACATACTTAATAAACGATAGACTGAAGGATTATTTGAAGATAAAAGGATCTGGATAGAAGTAGGAAAAGGAATGTGTAAATGTGTAAGTCCCTGAAAAAGTTGAGCATTATCGTATTTAGGACAAATCAGGAAGATGTGATCCACATCCTCCACCTCACCACACTCACATAAAGCACTGTCCACTATATGAAATTTAGCTAGATGAGCAGACGTACAAACGTGACCTAATCTCATACGAGTCAGGATGCACGATGCCGTCTTGCCCAACAGCAACCGCGAGAACCAGGGTTTTGCAGGAATTTCACGTTGAATAGAAGCGAAATATTTCCCTTTTGTTTGAGAACTGACAGACCACACTTCCCTCCACGAATCACGTAGATACACTCTGGGTAGAGCAAGAAGGTCATGAGGGTAGATCTTATAATAAGCCATATCTCCACAATCAATGGCGTCATTAGCAAGCCTATCAGCCCGTTCGTTTCCACGGATACCCCTATGTCCCGGAATCCAGACAAAAATAATCGAAAATCCCTTTGCAGCACACTCAACAATCATGTTTCTGGTTTCTATTATTAATGGACTAATAAGTTTTGTCTTAAATAAAAATTTTGATAAAGATTGTAGAGCGCTCATTGAGTCTGAAAAGATTATAGTTTTCTTAAGTTTTGCTAAAAGTACATATTCAACCGCTTTATACAGACCAAAAACTTCACCAGTAAAAACAGAACTCTCAGGTGGTAATTTAATCTTTTGAACTATATCATATTGTGAGTGATATATACCAACACCTACTTTATCATCCGTGGGTCGTTTGGACGCATCACTAAAAACATGATGCCAACCGTCAATGCCATTGTCAAATTCAGTGTCTAGAACGAAATTGAAAACATTGGATGCCTCAAAAGTTTGTTTAGTTATACCCAAGTTTAAACGAACATCAGGTTTATAAACAAGGGATTCATAGTTTGAGGTGTAAAGAGGGAAACATATTGAGTTGTGAATAGGCGTATCAATTGCCAGTAATTTTTGAAAACTGTTAATTAAACAAGGAGTGCATTTATGAGTCCAGTAACTTGAGGAGTTGACTTCTTCAGAGAGGATTTTTAGCTTGGTTAAAAGTGGATGGTCACCTAGTTGTAAACAACGGTATAAATAACTATCTGAAAGAAACTGCCGCCTCAGTTGTAAAGGGGGTTCAACACACTCGACTTGCATTGCATTAATAGGGCTAGTCTTCATTGCGCCCAGAACAATCCTTAAAGCTACCGATTGAATTTTATCTAGTTTATTTAAAGCAGCAGCACTACATGGTTCCAGCAAAAAAGATCCATAATCAATCACACTCCTGATTAGTGCATTATAAATGATTCTCAGAGAAGTAGGATGAGCGCCCCACCATACACCTCTGAGGCATTTAATAATATTAAGATTCCTTTCACATTTAGCCTCAATATAATTGCAATGTGGGATGCCAGTAAGTTTGGAATCCAGTATAACTCCTAAAAACTTACATTGTAAACTTACAGGCATGGGGATATTATCATAGAAAACATTAATTTCAGGGGGAGATCTCATACGAGAAAAAAGCACTACATTGCTTTTGGAAACGGATAATTCTAAGCCATTATCATTCAGCCAACCCTTCAATAAACCAAGAGATGTTGTAAGTGTGTTACATAAATTAGAAACAGATTTACCTGAACAATACAATAAAAGATCATCTGCATACTGTAAAATGTTAACTGAGTTACTTAAGGAATCCTCTAAATCATAAGTATATACATTATATAGTAAAGGGCTCAGCACTGAGCCTTGAGGTAAGCCCTGCCAAACAACTCTAGATATCTGGGACCCATCTAATGTAACACTTATAGATCTCTCTGACAGCATTCTAATAATAAATGAAGTGAGCATTTCCGGAACATTTAATGATTTTAATTTCTTATGAAGAATAGAAATAACAACATTATCATAGGCACCTTTAATGTCTAAAAAAGCAGAGAGGATGGATTCATTTTTTGAAAATGCCAGTCTAATGTCAGTCATAAACAGACTCAAACTATCAGAAGTACTTCTGCCCTTTCTGAAGCCGAACTGACTTTCAGAGAGCAATCTATTGCTTTCTAAATACCATTCTAGCCTATTTTTGACTAAATGTTCTGCCAATTTGGCCAGTACAGAAGATAAAACAACAGGTCGGTAAGAAGAAGCGTCAGAAGGAGGTTTCTTTGGTTTTAAGATAGGTATTACTAACTGGGACCTCCATGAGAGAGGAATGTTGCCAGACAACATAATAGAATTTATAATATTTAAGAAGTAATTTAAAGTTTTATCACTGCTGTTACAGAAAAAGGAATAGGGTATACCGTCTTGACCAGGTGACGTGTCAATTAAACTTGTTAAAATGCCTTTAATTTCAGACATGGAAAAAGGTGAATTTAATCCTGATAAATTATTAGAAATTGAAGTTGGAAAGCACTGAATTTGTAACTCAGGAACTGAAGAAGGAGCTAGATTATCTAGGAATTGTTCAGCTAGCTCTGAAGATAAAGAGCCTCTAGATGATGGATTAACACCCATCCTGAATCTCCTAACGCTTTGCCAAACAACAGAAACATTAACATCTGGACAAATATTATTACAGAATCTTCTCCATCCCTCAAACTTCTTCTTTTTCAAAAATTTACGAGTGTCCCGTGCCACTTGACAGTAAAGCTCATAGTTCACAGATGTCATTAAACAGGAATAAACCCTTTCTGCTTCCCTCCTTCTTTTTATAGCCTCTGTGCACTCGTTGTCCCACCAAGGTGGACAGGGGATTTTTCTGGAGCCGCCCACTTTAATTGGGAATAAAGCATCTGCAACCTCAATCATAACTTTGACAAGAGCCTCAGAGCAAGCCATCTCATTACCCATACAGACAGAAGGGAGGTTTGAAACTTTACTGTCAACTTGCTGACTAAATGCAGACCAATCACTAGGTAATCTATATTTCATACGGGGAGTAGGTTTCGGAGCTATCATTGGATGTAACGAAGGAAACTTAATAGTTATGGGATGATGGTCACTTCCACAAGTAGAAGGGTGAACTGACCACGAAAGAATAGAAGCAAGATTAGGCGTGCATATAGAGAGATCTGGAGCACTAGGGCCCTCGTCAGGGCCAGTACGCCGAGTAGGAGTTCCATCATTTAAAATACAGAGATTAAGAGAATTTAAAATTCCCAACATTTCTTCTCCATAAAAAATATGTCTAGATGACCCTCCCCACGCCGGGTGTTGGCCATTAAAATCACCTAGTACTAAAAAAGGGCTTGGTATAGATTGTAATATATTAGTGAGTTCACTATACAAAGCTACAGTAGGATGAGCAATATATACAGAAACTATACACACATTATTTACAGAGATAGCAATGGCTTCAACACCATTATTTACAGGAGGAAGAGATATTTGTTGGTAAGGAACAGAACTATTGATAAGGATGGCAACACCACCATGCGCATCACTAGCTCTGTCCTTCCTAAGAATATTAAAACCTGATATTCTAAAAGAATATTCAGGCAGAAGCCATGTCTCTGAGAGACAGACTATTGAGGGATTATATTTATTAATTAAAAATATTATTTCAGGTTTTTTATCAGCAGCACTTCTACAATTCCACTGTAGGAGTACCTGATCCATTATTGGGATTGATAGACACAGTGTTTTCAATTAGTTGGGCAACGTGAGACGGTATAGAATTGGTGGGAATTAAACTGGATTTAAACAAAAGCTCAATAAGAGACAAAATTAATTTTGCTATGGGTTGGTTTGATTTATCATTTTCTGAGTTATCATTTTTCAGAGCAGAACCATTTGGTGAAGATAGAGGAATATCATAATCTTTTATAAGGGATGCATGTGCAGCCCGGTCATACCCAGCCGAAGGCGTAGGAGGAGCACGAGGCTTAAGGAAAACTGTCTTTTTATATGAGCTGGAAGATGGGGACAATCGAGCTGCTGGGTTAGCAGCCTCATCTTGAGATTGTTTATGTTGCGGAGTTCTAAGAACGTCAGCAAAAGATTTGGAGACAATGGGATGTAATTTGGAAGCCTCTAAATATGAGATGCAGTTTTGAGCCATTGACACTTTGATATTTTTTTGTCGGGAAAATTCAGGACAAGCCTTACTAGTGGCAAAATGATAGCCAGAACAAAGACAACATGATCCATCCTCTTGTTCTACTGAACAAGATTCGGCAGTATGACCTTGCCCGCATTTATAGCAGCGAGGCTTGGAGCGGCATTGAGCCTTTGTATGACCAAAACGGCAGCAGCTGTAACATTGAATGGTTGGGTAAATGTACAAGTCGACAGTCAATGGAGTATAGCACATAAACACACGTTTTGGTAATACTTGTCCATCGAAAGTTAAAACAACTGTTTCAGTGTTAGTAAATTCTGGAGACCCATTTATAATTTTTTTACTTTTTATTCTCCTAGCTTTAAGAACTTTCCCACAACCAATGGGGACATTCACATTATCCAAAATCTCATCCTCAGGCCAGTCAGCAGGGACACCCCTGACAACTCCCATCCGTGTTATAATGAAGGTTGGAATGAAAGCTCTCAAACTATGGCTGGCAAGGCAAGGATTTTCAATAAAGGCGTTAGCATCAGAATATGTGGAAAAGGCCATGGATAGTCTATTTCTGCCGATCCGTTTCAAGCTACCGTTCACTATGTTTTTAATCATATTTTTCTTTAGGACGCTACCAAACTGAATGGGATGCAGTGAAACAGGATCGTCAGGAGTAGACTGCTCCTTTTGAATATGCACCACATAGGGTGCTAGGTCGGAAGAAACATATTTCCTACCAACTTGCTGTTGCTGCTGGGTTTGCTGATTGGTTACTGTGACTGTTGGTGGTGGAGGTGGAGGATCAGGTATTGTTGGTAAAAGAGAATTGTCTTCGTCAGAGTTGCAATTGCACTTGTCTGCACCCGAAACGTTTTTACCATTTTTACTTTTGCGCTTTTTGTTGCAATGTTTGCAAATCTTTCTCAAGGGTCTTACACGTTTTCTGACTTGAGAGGAGGACCCGTCCTCCGTATCCATTGACGATGTATCGTCTACAATAACTTCCATCCCTACATGAGGGACGCGATGACGATCCCGGCCGCCACCGGGGTCGTCGGGGGGATCAACCCCCATAGTAAAAAGAAAAACTCACTTACCACTACACAGCAGCAAGTATTTTAAAAGAATATATATATATATATATATATATATGAATTAACAGATAAAATAATACAGAATTACTCCACTGAACCCACACGAAATCAATTAAATTAAATTTTCACTAAAAAAAACACGACCGCCAATTTCGGAAGTTTCCCGCGCTTTTTTCTCATTATATTGTTTTATCGATATTTCATAATCTGGCGGTAAGCAATTTTTTTTTGGTTTGGTTTTCCCCGAAGGGTAAGGCAAAGGGAATTATGCCCATACAGCCATGTCTGACGTATTTTTTTCTGGATGATTAATGAAATGATGAAAGGTGATGATGAAACCTAAGCCCCCACCCTCGGAGTAGACTCCTACTCCGAACCCCAAACGAATTAACTCAAAAGTCCGCATAAACTTTTGAGTTATGAAGCGGCTTCCCGGCACGAAGCGAAAATAGGCAGATACACTTTGTTTATTGAATACTCCAATATAATAAAATAACACTCGCGAATGTCTTCCGACTAACTTAATGCGATCATTAACCACAAAACACCACTTCGTATTAATTATTTAGATTACTCAATGAAGAAAGCAACTGTCCCGTTCCCGTTTCCCGCCGAAAAGCCTGGCGGTAAGCAAATCAGCCAACCCAAAGACCCGACCCCAACCCCAAAGACAGAAGTACAATCAATCAATAATACTTTATTGCACAACGACATATACAAAGGACATAAACATACGAATAAAAACATAAGTACAATAGGCGGCCTTATTGCTAAATAGCAATTTCTGCCAGGCAACCTTAGGGTGAAAGAAGTTAATGCATTGGAGCACGGGCTGGTGCAATAAACATATAATGACACGAACAATAATAAAAAGAAAAATAAAATAAGAAAATAGTAATAATAAATAATATATATATAAATATACACACACACACATACATACATACACACATATACATACATACAAATAGCCTATACAATATAACAAAACGAGAAGTACGAACGAAACGAAACGCAAATATATTAGTTTCATTACACGCAAATAATCTATCACTAGTATTATAACCGGAGCCTGAGATGTTTCTAATTTAATTAAAAAAGGACATACTTTCACCATAGACCTATAATAACTATTAATTTAATTCAGATATAGACTTCAAATTCAACTAATATTGCTTAAAAATTAAATATCATTTTGCTACTTAATTATCACTCACTAATCGCGCAGCGTAAACGGAACGAATAGCATATTTGTTGTCATGTTGACATTGACAGAAAGCATATGTTTGTTGATAGTTGGTTTTAATTTAAAACTCCATAAAAAGGCGAAACTTATGCCTTACATCATTGGTTTCCATTAAGTATTATTTAGTAAATGTATCTTCCTCTTCACAATGTGTCTAGAAAAAAGTATTTCTTCAGGGTCCCTGTTACAAAATTATGTTTTTTCACAGTATCACTGCCACTACTTGCCTTCGTTATCTGTGTCTTGATGACTATGTACAAAGATTTCGAAAATGCTAATAATACGCATTGTAAAGTGCCCAATGTCTTCCCATCGATATCAGCATCTATCGGTAATTATGAGCCACAGAGAACCATATGGAGAACTGCAATTAATGTTCATGCTCCTTTAAGATTTTTTATTGTGTATTTACGAGGACAGTATTATAAAAATGTCGTTAGGGAGAATTGTTTTATTGTAGCTAAGTTAGCATTATTTCTTAATATAATGGAGAATATAGCTTTGATAGGTCTCACACATTGGACATCTTCCCTTCATTACCGTAAGTAACATTAATTACATTATATCTAGATCATTTTAATTGAATTATGTATATTTGAGATGTTGAATGTTTTTTCCAGCATTTCATGAAACATGTTTCAAAACATTTATTGGTACTTCCATATTCTACATGTTCTTCACATGTATGATGCTTACAAAATATAGAAGACGGCCAACAGTGTCAAACAAGGAGATGTATTCAGTCAAATTAAAATGGAGAGCATTCTTTGTAAATGTGGGATCATTTGCATTTGCAGCCTACTTCTTCCTGAGACATAATAAACTATGTGAGCCTTATGGTAAGTCCATAAATTAATACGAATGTATCTTACACCCCACAATATAACTGTATACGGTGTGACACCTGGAGCTTTTAAAGCCAATTCACTATGACAATCAATAAATGATATGTCTTTCTTTCCTTGTTAAATTCTAAATTTTGAACCTCTATTAATATTTAACATTACTTGTTTTTTCAGTGTACTCCATGTTTGGATTTGCAGAGTATATAGTGGTTATCAGCAATATTATATTCCACTTAACTACTGTGTATGACCTACAGATCAGTTATATATATTTTACAAAAAGTGGCTTAGTTATAGAATGAGTGAATAAAGATTATCACATATTTTTTATAAAAAAAAAAATACAACTAAGTTGAACTTTCAATCACATAAGTTTGAACAAAATGTATAATGTACCAAAGCTTTAAATCATGCTCACTATGGTTTGTTTAAATATGGAAAGTTTTCTTAAATGGCAATGTTACTTGTTTGGATATAGGTATAAAAAATAAAATCTTAATATAATTTTAACATATTTTATTAATGGTAAATCAATAGTATTTTTCATACAAAATGATTTATGATAGCAAGTTTAAGGTTTCTTTGTATCATAGCTATGTACCATTAGATTTCACACTTAATAATATTATTGGTACAGAGGATCAAATACTAAAAAGAATCTGATACTTGTTATCATATATCTTTCATTAGCACCACATATAACATTTAGCCTAAACAAAGTCAAATATAAAAAGTAAAATATAAAATGCATCCCTTATAATAAAATAGATACATTTTTATAAAATGTAGAAAAAGTTTTTTAAAAAAGTTTACAAAAATCAATGGCTGACTAACTTCCAGAATTTAAGGCTATTAGTATTTAAAATAAATAGCTGCTTATCTCTCTTTGTAATAGTCAAACTTACGAACCTTATTATAACAAGTAATTTACACATTTAAATAAAATATGAAAACTTAATATTATACTAACAAGCTTTATACAACTTTGTGAGAACCAAAATGGGAATTGATAAGTAGGTACTTTATAATTTAATTGTAAACATGGATTTAAAGGAATACAACTACACTTAACTATATTATTAACAAAAGTTTCAAATCATGTACTTAGTGGAGTATATCTCAATTTCACAGGGTGTGTTTACGACCAGGGTCTATTAACAGATCTTTTTATGGATGTGGCTGCCATCTAACATTCAAATCAACCCAGTTACAGATTTCCTTCTGTTTTTAGAAAACTCAATTTCTCAGGCATAATATGGTTATCCTCAAAATGCTATATTTTTACGTTATGCATAATAAATTTGAATTCTGTGGCTTAGAGTGCGACCTGGGAGTTGTGGTCTCACTACGTGAGTGTTCTTAATTCTTATGGGTACGAACAATATTCTTAGAAAATTTAAAAATTGCGAGTTTTCCACCACATTATTCGTTTTAACTATGATAGTACTAGCTACATTTTTAAATGTGGTAGTCTGTCGCAATGAAATCCCCAGATTGACCTGCATGTAATCATGTATCTATCAATAACATAATTTCAACCTATTAGGTTTTTCTTTTTGTTCATTATTAAATAAGATAACATGGCTCATTTTACAGTTAGTTTCAATAAAAAAAATATAAAAAAGGTATACGTAGCTGGGCACATGATCGCGAAACCGTTAAAGCGATAATTAACAATTAAGTAATAAGAATAAATAACTCTAAAAATTGACAACGGACTCATTAGCATTAGTAATTTTTTTCGATTTCCAGTCGGATATTCACGATTCGCGAATCAATGCGACGCGCAAAGAAAACCCATAAATAAATTACTAACGCAACGTCATAATACCGACGTGTTTAACATTAAATTGCGATAATTTTTTACAAAGTTATTATTTTCACCAACAGATTAGCAATTAACTTTTTGATTATCGGTACCCAGCTACGAAAGTATAAAATATATGTATACTATATAGTACCAAGTGTAAAGGTCAGGCAACATTTGAAATGCATCAGTAAACACTATTTTATCTATTAAAAATCGAGTATTGTAGAAATGTTTAATCAGTACTTAAACTGTAGACTTTATCCTTAAATGGGATGCACTTAAGCGAAACTGATCTTCCATTTTATCTGCTATCATTTTTGCAATGGCCAGAGCTGAAGTAGCACCAGGGGAAGGGGCATTTCTGCAGTGCAGTATCCTAGCTCCTACACCTTCAGAGCCTGGCTTTGAATCAAAAACAAAATCTTCCACAAGATTCCCTGAAAAAGAAATGGTAATTACGCAAACAGCCAGAAATTCATTTATAATAATAAAAACTTTTATTTCAGACAAAACTTGACACACAAAACATAACAACTTAACCCATATACCTACATCACACTGCTGGGCACAGACCTCCCCTTAATGAACCAGAGTGGCTGTGCAGCTTACTTCACAATGTTGCTTCATTGCAGGGTGCTGGTGTTTGGGGTAGTAACTAACTAACCCATTTGCCAATAAATGTGTGATTCTAATATATTATATGGGTTATATTGAACATTTTAGACATCATAGAGGATTATTTATTACTTACCATCTTTATCCATGGCCTGTGCTCTGACTCCAGTGGGTCCTCTTATCACATCAGCTGCTTTCAGGTCATGAACATATTTTTGAATTGTTCTCATTTGTAAGGGGATTACAGCAGATTTTGCCATTTCTTTCAAACCAAAAACTGCATATTTAACCGCCAATTTTCGGAAACCAGGGCTGCTAACTATGTCTTTAAGCTCTTTCCAATTATAATCTGTCCATCTGTAAATAATACATACATTTCGTGTAAATTTTGTAAACATTCTCATCACATCACAGCTGATAAATTATAGTTATCTCATTATTTACATTTTAGCACAGAGTGTGATAAATATACTTAACTCAAGATAATAGAATAACAATGGCCTTGATACATTTTAAACATTATTATTAAAGTTAGATACCTACTTCACTTTTTCAAGTTAACCAAATAAATCATGGCTATTATTTAAATAAGTTATTATTAATGTTTAAGGATGTAATAATAAACTTGCCTGTAACCTTCCTTGCTAAATGCTAAAATTGCATTTGGCCCAATAATAACCCTGCCGTCCAGCTTTGGTGTCAAATGTACTCCAAGGAAAGGGAATTTTGGATCAGGTACAGGATAAATATTTGTCTTAATCTGTGATTGCTTATTTGGGACAAGATATAAATATTCTCCCCTAAATGGAATGATCTTTGGATCTTCAGCACAACCAGTTAGTACTGCAATAGTATCAGATTGTAATCCACAACATGTCAATACATATTTGGCTTTAATAGTGTTTGTTTTATCATCAGTTATAGTAACTGGATAATCTCCGCTGGTTGCTTCTGTTAAACGTTTCACTTCAAACTTAAGATAAGTCTTTCCACCACGTTCCATAAAATCCTGAGCATAAGATCTGGTGACATCTCCCCATTCTACAATGCCTGTATTAGGAGACCAAAGACCTTGTAAACCTTGGCAATTTGGCACTATTTCATTCATTCCTTTGTAATCTAATAATTTTATATCCTTAACACCATTCTTGATTCCACGATCATATAAATCAAGTAGTCTTGGAATTTCTCCTCTTTCAGTGGCTACTATCAATTTGCCACATCTGGAATATGGTATATGTTTCTCATCTAAATACCGGTATGCTAAATTCATACCTTCTACGCATAGCTTTGCCTTCAAAGATCCTGGCTTATAATATATACCTGCATGAATTACTCCACTATTATTGCCACTTTGATGGTGAGCAAATTGGAATTCTTTTTCCACTAAAGCAATTTTTAAAGATGGATGTCTCATAAGTAATTCTCTGGCAGATGCACAACCAATAATTCCACCACCAATGACAGCAACATCAAAATCATGATTTGGTGATTTTTTGTTATAGTACCTGAAAAATTGGTTTTGGTTTTATATAGTTATATACCTAGATAAAAATATTGGACAAAGAGTTACAATGTTAGTTAGCACTTCTTTAGTTTATTCACTAGGTACTTTTTAAATGAATTATTCAGAACATTATAAAGATTACCTTCGCACTTTTTGATGTACTGTTGAAATTAAAGGAAGACTCCTTGAAGACACAATAGGAAACCCTAATTTACTTATCGTCGTCATTATTTCAAGTCGAACAAATTACAAGATGTTTTACCTCTAGACTACTGATTTAGCCGTGAGACAATAGCAAAACCAATTATATTGATAACACTTTTAAACGTAATGCTCCACTTAAAGTTAGTGAACTTGAAGATGTTACAGATACAAATACATATGCCGCTGATAACAATTTTTATACAACAAAAGTAATGAATACTGGTAGCGTCATATATTATATCGAAATCACTAATCAAATTATCATTTATTTATTTTATTACATTCATTGTCATTGAAGTATTTTCTTCTCAATTTTGACCTTGATTTTTTTTTTTTGTTTTGTTTTTCCCCGAAGGGTAAGGCAAAGGGAACTATGCCCATACAGCCATGTCTTACGTATTTTTTTTCTTGATGATTAATGAAATGATGAAAGGTGATGATGATGAAACCTAAGCCCCCACCCTCGGAGTAGACTCCTACTCCGAACCCAAACGAATTAACTCAAAAGTCCGCATAAACTTTTGAGTTATGAAGCGGCTTCCCGGCACGAAGCGAAAATAGGCAGATACACTTTGTTTATTGAATACTCCAATATAATAACACTCGCGAATGTCTTCCGACTAACTTAATGCGATTATTAACCACAAAACACCACTTCGTATTAATTATTTAGATTACTCAATGAAGAAAGCAACTGTCCCGTTCCCGTTTCCCGCCGAAAAGCCTTTTGACCTTGATTTTAACTGACTTTACTTTTTTTTCTTTTGCCCATTTGCAAAGACGACCAAAAGATCATGCTGCCTAGTCTTCAGTACATTTCCTTTGCTCTTGACTTTATTTTTGTAGTAGTGTTGTCCGATAATCGATTATATATCATTTATTACAAGACCAAGTACCAAGTATTTGAATGGACAGATAATATTTGTTCTAAAATATTAAAAGTTGTAAAAAAGAAACGTGAACGTCACTGAGCTGTCATTGTCATCCAAAGACCAAGTATCAAGTATAGGTACTTTGTTGTATCCACGCCGTGAAATCTGCGTAGAACGAATGTTGTCGATAGGCGCCATATTTTTTAACGATGTATGACAAATTGTGCTGGCCTGTGATTGGTTAGCGGTGACAGCCATCTTTATCGGCCATCTTTACCGGAGTACTGTCAAAGATGGCCGACACAGATGACAAACTGTGTGATCGAGTGAAGTGTATTTGTGCTTATCTTCTCCACTTTATCTTGTAATACAAAGCCCAGTGAATCTTTTCGCATGTATTTTCTTTCGAAAATGTATCGCGAGTGCTGTATTTGCAAAAATTCGTGACCAGGCGCTGTTTTCATTGCATCATTTTCCATGCACCGAGAAAAGACTCAATAAGTGGCGGAAGTGTCTCGAAAACGAAATTAATTTAAAAGATACACCAAGAAGTGAACTTTTGAATCTCTTTGTGTGTAAATCGCATATTAAAGGGCATGGATTCATCCCGTCTAAATCTAAAGAAGTGTGTGCCTCCGATGTAAAAACCATTTCTTGCATCACGTAAAAAATATTGTATAAAATTAAAAAATAAATAATTTAATGAATAATCTCTCACATGTTTTTAACCCTACGAACCAAGCCCTAACTTAAAAAACGAGGTCATTAGGTCTTGTTTCTGGGTTCGGTATTATTTTCTACTGATTTTACGTTTATCTGGGACTTTGAAATAAGTACTTACTTGTTTCAAAGTCGAATTAAAATCTGTAGAATAATACCGATTCCAGTTACAAGACCTTTTCTTTTGAACGTCCCACTCCTGTACACTAGGCCGCATGACGCGTAGTCCTTTGCCAAGTAAAATTCGATTATTAAAAAAACCAACTGTCATGTATTATTAAAACCAATCAAACAAAACGTTAGTACTAGAGATGTTCGTCTGATACGTACGTAGCAGGGCTGCCAGATGTACGATTTAAATCGTACTCGTACGATTTTTTGGCATTTCTACCCATGTACGATCGTACGGAAAATGTACGATTTTTCGGTACCTGGCAACATTTCGTAATAAAACAAATGTGTTACTCCAGGTTACTCCGGCAGCTTTGATTTTTTTCAACGTTGCAGGCATTTTTTAATCACAAGTGCAGAAGAAATTAAAAAAGATACGATTTAGATGGCGCCATTCTATCGGAACTGGACTGTCTTGAACCTACCAATGCTGTTTCCAGTAATTACAGTAAAAAGTACCGACGTTACTGCCACTCATGATACTGGTTCCAAGAATAATAAAACCCGATATGCAAGTGATGCAGGCGATAGATGACGAATAGCGCAGTTTTCCGAATAAAAAAAAAGAAAATTAACCTCAGAAAATTAGTATAAGTCTAATAAACAGTTTTATTGCATTATTTTTCTGATTCTTAACGAATTATTCTCATTTTTCATAAAATCTTTGAACTTTTAAGTTGTACTATCTTTTCATTTCAAAATTTCCTTGAAATACGATTTTTTTGTAGTTGACGTACGATCATGCCTTTTTTTCATCTGGCAGCCCTGGTACGTAGTATCTCTGAGTAGTATCTCTTACTAGTCTGTGGTTGTGGCTTTTTGGCGGGAAACGGGAACGGGACAGTTGCTTTCTTCATTGAATGATCTAAATAATTAATACGAAGTGGTGTTTTGTGGTTAATGATCGCATTAAGTTAGTCGGAAGACATTCGCGAGTGTTATTATATTGGAGTATTCAATAAACAAAGTGTATCTGCCTATTTTCGCTTCGTGTCAGGAAGCCGCTTCATAACTCAAAAGTTTATGCGGACTTTTGAGTTAATTCGTTTGGGGTTCGGAGTAGGAGTCTACTCCGAGGGTGGGGGCTTAGGTTTGATCATCATCACCTTTCATCATTTCATTAATCATCAAGAAAAAAATACGTCAGACATGGCTGTATGGGCATAGTTCCCTTTGCCTTACCCTTCGGGGAAAAAAAAAAGTCTGTAGTTGTATCAAATGGCGATCGCGGTTGAACTCAGGGGTTGAACAAGGGAGTTGAAAGCGCGAGGGGCCCGGTTGATATTCCCGTCGCCTTTCATAAAAGACTTTGACATCTCTTTGTGTTTTTGAAATAAGTCGTTTCCGAAAAGACCCTTAATTACCTATTTAAAATCACCATTGAACACCATGGTTTACTGCCATGTAAGTTGGGATTCTTATAAAAGTAATATAAGCAATGGGTATTCACGTCTGCAACAGGTAAGTAAATTATAATTACTTTACACAACATATTTGAAAATACCTGTAATACAACATTGCTACTTAGGCTGCCCAATAAAAGCAGCAGATAGCTTATTTTGAAGAGCTCTTCGTCCCATTCCTATTTGTTTTTGAAATCAAATAATTGTTTTATAAACATTAGTTCATTTGTTTTACTCACTGGGAGAATATGGTTCCAGACAGAGGAGTTTGTAGATATGACACTAGCAGCTGATGGACACTTGGTGAAGGTACACAAGAGTCTCCTTGCACTTGCCAGCCCATACATCAAAGAAATGATCCAGTCTGCACCATGCCCACATCCTGTTCTATTCCTAAATGTAATTTTTTTATTTATTTATTTTTATTATTTTACTGATTTGATTTAAAGACTTATTATATTAAGCAATCCATCTGGTCCAATGGCGTCGGGAATGGACAGTATAACAAATAATACATCGGGTGGGTGTCATGCCCAATGAATCATGGAAGATTTTGAGGATTTTTTTTAACTTTTAATTTTAATCTAGAAGTTCTAAAAGTTTAAATCAAAGCAGTGAAATCTTCCAGGGCATTATTAAAACTAATAATTCTTTGCAAAGAAACAAATCTGTGTTAAATAGCTCATAACCATAATTTCCACCATCCACAGCTAATCAGTTATGATGTCCTGTGCTATATTTTGGAGTATGTTTATACTGGAGAGGTGGACATTCCAGCAAACATGATGATGGCTTTCATTGATGCAACTAAAGCATTGCACATAACAGGTGTCTGTAACCTCATTCCACCATCAGTAAGTATTGACATGGTTTTATGTAAGGTTCATAAAATGACTACCTACTTAAGTATAGTACCTACCTATAAAGGCAAAATGTATGCTATTTTACTAGAGCTTGATGCCTATTAAGATTAAAACAACATTTTTGAAATGCATTTGTTCTTTGTTTTACCTATTATTATTGTTATATTGCTTCCATTTACTAATTGAAGCAGAGTAACTGGTTCTTCTGATTTGCTATATGCTTGTAAATAAATACTCGGTATACATGATGGCCCAAAAGTTGATGATCAAAACGAAAAATTCAGATCATTTACTACCAGAAACACCTCTTCTACCTATGTTCAGCAATTATCTACGGTTTAGGAGATATGACCTATTTTGTATCTTTTTCAAGAGGTTCTACCTTACTTCAGAAATCATTATTTCGTCGCAATTTCCTTCTTTCTGAATAATTATTTTATTTTACTACATACCTTTTCCTAAGGAAGTGGACCGTGAGTTGAAAAAATAAAAGCAGTCATTCTAAAGATAAAAATGGAAATCAAAGTGAGAACCAAAATTGTTACAGTCATTAAACTTCGCCAAAGATTAAAAAATATGAGTCAATAGACCCTGAAAGTATTTAAAAAAAACTGTTGAATGGAATAGGTTTTTAGAAATGTCCTAAAAAGTACTCTTAATAGGAGCAAAACATGAAGTCATTTATTGGCCCTAAAAGATTGCAAGACAGACAAAACTGGTCATTCTCATACATTGCACCTGGTTCTTTCTAACATTGTTAAGGATTTTCTGTATATTATTTTTCGTTTCAAATGTCAACCTTTTGGGCACCCAGTAGTAATGTGTTGTTTCTGTTTACAGAACATAAAAAGTCAGCTGATTGAACACAGAGAAAATACTGCAATGAGGTATGTAGGCGTAATGTACATTATATATTTCTTTAAATAGTTTGATTTTATTTTACTTAATATTTGAATAATGATGAGGATGTCTAAAGCTAATCAAAAATTAAATATGTTACATCTAAGACTATCAAAATTATGAAATTGTCACTCTTTTTTAAAAATGGCTGTGCCCAATCCGAATCTATATGCTACTCATCTTAGGTTACCAACTTTTTACCACTTGGAATGCAATAAAGACTATGATAATAAAATTATGATTGATGACTAATGAATGATATATGTTTTTCAGAAAAAAATGCAACACATCAGCTGGAAATTTAAATGTATATGAAAATATAAGTTCAGCCTACCAAAATGACACAATTACAGAAACCAACTTGCTTAATACCCAAAATATTGAAAATAACATTACAGAAACAAATTTGGTTAACAACCAAAATATCAACCAAAACTTAGAAAATAACATTACAGAAACCAACTTGGTTAATAGTCAAAATATCAACCAAAACTTACATAATATCATTACAGGAACCATCTTTGTTACTAACCAAAATGTCAACCACAACTTAGAAAATAACATTACAGAAACCAACTTGGTTAATACTCAAAATATCAACCAAAACTTACATAATATCATTACAGAAACTAACTTGGTTGCTAACCAAAATATCAACCAAAACTTAGATAATAACATTACACATACCAACTTGGTTAATAGTCAAAATGTCAACAAAAACTTAGAAAATAACATTACAAAATCCAACTCGGTTAACAGTGAAATTATCAACCGAAACAACATTATTCAAATGCACACAAGTAATTTCTGTATTGATCCTGTAAGTAAAGAGGCATTAGACAATACAATAGTGAAAGTTGAATCTCTAAATAACTGGGATACTGATAATGATGAATCCGACTACAATACTATGTATATTGAAGAAAATTCAGCACCAAATGTAAATCAGGAAGTAATGAATGTTGACCCATATTGTGCCTCAGAAGGCCGAAGAAATAATGAAGAAATTATAGATGTGGAATCTTACTTTGCAAGCAATAGCAGAAATGAAAAAGGAGCTGAATCAAATAATTTCTCTACAATAAACACCACCAGAGTAAATGAAACTATTAGTAATGATGTCAATACTATTAACCATTGTGAGCCAAATAAAGGATACAGTATTAAGGTTGTATTACCCACTACTGATAATAAAAAACCGCCAGAAATAACTATAAATGCAGGTGTTGTTAAAACCCCCATTGAACGTGTTGAAATGGGTGCTTCTACTACTCAACCCCGCACTAATTGGTCGGGTAAGATATTGTATTAATTGCATATAATTCAATGTAAACCATACTGGAGGAGCAGGGTGGTGGAGAATGCTCCATACCCAACGTCGATCGATTGAGGAAAGGCCTGTGTCCTGCAATGAAATAAAAATGTGCAACTTATTTTGTTAGGTAGGTAAGGTACCTACTAACTATAGCAAGAGCTTTACTTTTCAGATTTAACAAAACTGCCTGGAAGTAATTCTCCACTGTATACAACTACAGGTAGAGGCGCGTTACTAATGATATTGAACCGGTTTATGTACTACGAGCATCATAAGTCTAAAAAAGGATTCAAAAGGCGATGGAGGTGTATAGACTACAGGAGAGCAAGATGCTCTGCTTACCTCGATACTGAAGGAGAAATAATTGTTAACAGGTGATGTAAAATCGATGTTGGACAAAGAAGAGTAATAATAATAAGGGGGCAAAAGCGAATCGCGCCACAAAGGTTTCGTGCAGCTAAAGTTTTATAAGATTATAAATATCATTTAAGTGCGTAAGTTGAGAAATGAACGTTTTGCTATCCTCGTTTCCGAGTGCGATTTCCAAACCGGTTGCAGCAGTAGGATACTATTGACTGGTAATGATGCTGATTGCAGCACACTTCCTAAATTGATTTTAAGTTATACCTGTTACTTTCTTATCCGCCGAAGGGAAAGGGACGGACGACTGACAGCTGTTAATTATAAAATTAATGAATGGTTGAAACTACTTGAAACAATAACCCGGACGAATCAAATAGGTACCTCCCTGGGTGCAACCGATTTGACGTGGGCTGTAATCTAAATAAATTCTGTAGCGTATAATACGCTAACGTTAAAATGTTGAAAAATTTAACTGTGTTCCTAATTTTTTTTTAGCCTGTCAATAAGGGACTTTCCAGTCTATGTTCCTGAAAAACAATGTAGATGACGCTGTTCAGCTGTCCCTTTCCCATTCGGTGAATAAGTAATCGACAAATCCTTACATAAAATTAGGTGTTAAGTTGATGGTAGGGCTGGCAGAGGAAGACCGAGAAGGACTTACATTGACCAAATTGGAGATGTCCTTAGAAAAGGTTTAATACGATCTACTCTGAACCGGCGTGCGTGTATGAAGCGATTGATGAATGTGGAGGAAGCAAGAGAAGTGTGTCAGGATCGAAGCAAATGGAATTCTATAGTCTCTGCTTACCCCGGTGGGAAAATAGGCGTGAGTTTATGTATGTAAAATTAATATAAACAAAATGAATATCTTACAAAAGACGTTATGCAAAGTGCACACTTTACGTCAAGTAAACTTTCTCAAACCAACAAACCCGACGACATGGCTATATTTGCACATGCTATTGCTACTTTTTATCAGGCTGTATGAATTTTATTACCGTTCCACGAAAATAATAAGGTAACTTGTTTTTTTACAGAAAATTTATGCACACACATGGTTTTCATGATCAAAAAATAATGCACAGAGGAGCCTGGCACTGTGTCTTTACGTCGATACAAGAAGCTAGGGAAAATACAGGGATTAAGTGATACCGTACCGAATACGGAGGGGGATGATTCAGCTCATGTTTCAGAACTAAAACATAACATAACAAATACTTTATTACACAACCAGGAAAAAAGAAAATACAAAACAAAAGAGAAATAGAATGAGTACAATAGGCGGCCTTATTGCTAAAAATAATTTAAAAAGACCTTAACATTTTCATGAACTAGGCGCCGGAAAATTATACTTGATATTAACTCAAAATCATCCCTCTCAGTTTTAGGCACAGTGCCACTAACACTTGTACCAACCCGTACGTCTACCTGTACGGGACGTATTTTTACGGAGTGTAAGTGACAACGTAATGAATACTGAGGGGTATGATTCAAGCTCATGATTCTTCAGAGTTAATATAAACATCATCGCAATCTTAAAACAAAAGAACATCTCCCTCAGTGTTACTACGGTGTCTATTACAACCTTGGCCTTTATGTAAACTTTATGTGGATGGTTCACAAGAACTGGATTTATTATAAAAGTATATTAGTAATGATGACCTTTTATTACTTGCTTAGGTATCCTAACCTTCTTCTCCCCATGAATTTCGATTATTATGGCAAATAATTTGAAACGTGATTACGTGAATACACGAGGTGCCGGGTATTTTTTTTTCTTCCTGTTATTTATTTGCATTAAGCTTTAATTAGGTCATCGGATAAATGGAAAGTGCATAAGGCTCAGGCCCGAAAATGTACTATGGAGAGGATTATATTTGAGAGAACCGAACCCTAGAGGGTCGATAGCGAAAACCGCTGAAAGAAAGAATACGTCGACCACGCCTGCGGGGTCGGGCAACCTATATCAATTCGAAGTTGAACCCCATGGTTAATTCCCACGTTCTTTGAAGAAAATAATCTATTTTTGTAGAAACAACTCCAAGTTGATTCGCTTGCCTGTTAAGCAAAAATTTGTACTTTATTTGCTGACTCATAAAATAAATCACAAATACGTAAATTTCGTACCATCCAACACGGGAAAATTCCAGTTTCTTGGTGGTGTTTTGTGGTTAATGATCGCATTAAGTTAGTTGGAAGACATTCGCGAGGCATTAATAGTGTTATATCGGTATATTCAATAAACAAAGTATACCTATCTATTTTCGCTTCGTGCTAAGAAGCCGCTTCATAACTCGAAAGTTTATGCACTTTTGAGGTGATTTATTTGGGGTTTGTAGGAGTCTGCTCCGAGGGTGGGGACTTAGGTTTCATCATTCATCGTCATCATTTCATTAATCATCATCAAGAAAAAAATACTAAAAACTTGGCTGTATAGACAGTTAGTTCCCTTTGCCTTACCGTTCGGGGAAAACAAAGAAATAAATTACATCAAGTGTCATGTCACTTGTCTGTCAGTTTGTCACAAGTTTGTCAGCTTTTCTCAAAGACCTTGTCTGCCTGCCTCAGCCACTACCTAATCTACTAATGATACCACAGAGTATTAATGATACTACTCTTTGTATTGTACCCTCATTGTACCCTACTCAATGCTAAGCAAGGAGCAAGCCAAGATTTATTTATTCAGTTTCGTTTTAAACTGCTTTCGTTAACTCGAGCTATAAGCAATAATATATTACTTGACGGACGTTACGATTTACGGACAGTACTCTCTTTAGTACTTTTTGGAATAGTATTTGAAAAATACTCAGAGGAATCTCGTAAATATGGTGCAGTCCCAATATTCCTTATCTTGGGATGCATATAAGTCAAATATTTGTAGTGGGTTCAGTTCGTTGCAACAGGTACAACAGACAACTTTCCAGACGCAACGCATATTTATTTGAAATTATTCACAGGTCTGTTGTTTATCTTTTCAGAATGAAGAATTTGTGGACATGACATTAGCTGCAGATGGTCACTTCGTGAAGGTGCACCAGGTTTTAATGGCCCTTGCCAGTCCCTATTTAAAAGAACTTATAAGCTCGGCGCCTTGTCAACATCCAGTCATATTTCTTAACGTAAGTAATTATAAGAAACCTTTTATTGCTTTGCTTACTGCAGGGCACCTATTTTAGGCTCTACACTTTTGTTGTTGCAGTTTCCATTGGACTGGAATTTTATTTCATGTGGGTATTCATTAAAATTTAGTATATTAGCCAGAGGCATGTCCTCATGTAGCTTTAGTATTTTTGTTTTTACTCCTATATTCTTACAAAATACTAGATTGGCCGACTATCGGTTTGGCTGACTTATCCCAGAAAGGAGACTAACCGGCCAATTGTTAAAATTTATTTTACTGGTGTTTTAGAGAATTTCTTGTTCTTTTGTATGAATTGGTTCGATTTATGGTAAAATTGTTTAATTAATATTTTTGAGTTCTTTTTCAAGTAAGTGTTTTCTACATATCGAAGCTAATATATTCATCAGTGACTTCTAGCAGTCAATGTCTAGTCATCAACAGGGGTGCCTAGTCTAGACTAGGCCTCTATCTCTACTCAGTCATTGACTATTATGTAGGCTGACTAGTTGGGTTTCCCAACTTTCCCAACTAGTCGGCATTTAGTTGATGCTTCTGTACAAATAAACATCCTAGAATAATTAATAATAATATGAGGGTGATTGTTAATAATTATTTTTTTTATTAATAATTGTATCACATAAACATTTTGTGTCCCATTTGTAATATAGCAAAATAGCAAAAATTGCATTATTAAGTGGCACTAGCTACTAGCTTACTTTATTTAGTAATGATCCTGTTTACCTAGGTCTGTACAGTAGATAATTGAGGTAAATAGAATTTTCAGTATCTCTGGTTTTTTTCAGAATGTGTCATACAAAACCCTTAGCTGTTTGCTTGAATATGTGTACACAGGGGAAGTTCTAGTGCCATCTGAAAATCTGATAACTTTTGTAGAAGCAGCCAAAGCTCTTCATATTAAAGGACTAGAGGATTTTGTAAGTGCTTTTTTTATTTTAAATATAGAGAGAGCAAAGCCTTAATATTTGCAACTAATCAAGAATGGTGAGCTTGTAGGAGTATGTTCTGTACATATTCTTAATTTTATTACAAGTTAATGACAAAGTGCTTAATCCAAGTTTGAAAAAAAAAAAAAACAAATATATAATTCCAGCATAATCCTGAGGAGATTTGCTACAAACCAGTGGACACTTTGTCACAGTTGGAGGATAATATCCCATGCCATGGCATCAAGAATCTGTCTGTGCCGGACGAACAGGGGTCAACTCAGGTACTGATTCAAAATAACTCACATTGAGTTTAACTTTCAATTCAAATTACGATAAGTTATTTTTTATTTTTTGGGATATAATAATTAGGTAAGTACCTGATACCTACACATTGTACATTACATAACAGTATATACTTCCCACTGCTAGGTTCTGCACTCCCCTCAAACAACCGGAGGCAATATAGAGCATATTTTGTACCTACCTAACAATAAAAAAATATAGCCTATTTTTATACCATGGGTTTTGGAATACCGTGTAGCTGCATCCAAATGCAGGCAATGCCAATAATGAGCGGACATTCCAAACACGTCATTAAGTGCATAACGAAAAACTGCTTATGATTGTAAGACCAATTGCATGTTGAAGAGGGAAAAAAATGAGTTGAGATACACAAGACAAACATCCCCTCATTGAATACTCCAAACTGCTCTACTGCGGGTTGGTGATGTGATATCTGTAGAAGTATATATTTGATCATTCTTTACAGATTGGTTTGCCGGCAGCCGCAAGGAAAGTACTAATAAAAACTCCAGCAAAAATGACACAAACTACTGATAATAAGTAAGTTATTTTTTTCTATTAGGTCCTTACAGCACCACTCATACAAAATTGTTTGATTGATCAGGTGATCAGACCACTGGGCAATAAGAAAGTGGACTTACTGTACTGATAGTTAATTTACATGAAAATATAATTACAAGAATAAGAAAGTTCCCCATCAGTTACTCACCAGATTGTTCCCAACAGGTTGGTGCTAAGTTTAGTGATGTGCCCCTTTGATAATCCCAAAGTGGGAATATTCCCGGGGATAAAAAGGGCGCAAGTTTTGTAAAAAGAGCTTTATTACCCAGCCTTTAGGAAGATCTCTTCTGCTTATCGTGTGGGTTGTGAGGTGGAATACCAGCCTCATCAACCCTGGTGTCAAGGTTCCCTACTTGCCAAAGGCCGTGACATGTCTCATGTAACGACTACTTACTTACATCAGTAAATAGTAACCTGGACTGAATTGAACTGTAAGTCTCACTAAATTTCAAATATGTTAGTGCGACAGAGTCCTAAAGTGGGTACATTATATTGCTCATGACTGCTCAGCAATAAATTTCATTGCGTTTTTGTTGGCAGAACTAAACGGGAAGTGGAGATGGATATGAGTTACACTGAGATGATGAATGTACAGGATTCAGACGATGACATGGAAGCGGCCGCAATGTCGGATTGTTCAAGCAAGACTGTAACTGACGACACAGGCAGCACTCGTTAGTATTCATTACATTTCTTATATAAAAAAAAATGTTGCTGTCTTCTTCTATCGTGTGGGTTGTGAGGTGGATTACCAACCCCATCAACCCACCAGGGTTACTGTTTTTTTTTTATATTATTTGGAGAACTTACAGACTAATTATACATTAAATGAACTAAATATACATAAGACAATGCTAATGACAAGTTCCCGCCAATAAAAAAAAATGTTGAGCCGCCAAAGGCCCCTGACATGGCTCATGTAACGACTACTTACATCAGTAAGTATTAACCGGGACCAACAGCTTAACGTGCCCTCCGAAGCACGGATCATCCTACTTTCGGACAATCAGGTGATCAGTCCTGATCAAACAAGGGATCACAAATTGATTTTTGTGATATGTCCCCACCGGGATTTGAACCCGGGACCTCCAGATCGTGAGCCCAACGTTCAAACCACTGGACCACGGAGTAATAATGTTGCTGTGATCTTGTGGTACACCAACTTACTTCTCAAACGGGAAGCGACTTGCACCAATGAGTTAATTAATCTTAAGTTCAGTTTTCACCCAATTGACTATTCACGCACGGTCACGGTGCATCTACGCGCGTTCACGCGGATGCATTTTCTGTGTGTTAGACTGTGCGTGTTTTCTATATAGACGGAGATACTTACAAGCAACGGAAGAACACGCATCCACGCGCTACGCTGCATCATGCGGGGCAGTGTGAGAATCGCCTAAACCATTATAGACGGCGATTCAGCTCGCCACCTATCACAATTGTCTAACAGAAGCTATGTGATGGATGTACCACTGACTACTTACTCCAATTGAGATATAGTCGTTACGTTAGTCGTGAGCATAATTATATGAGCGAGCGTGAACGTGTGTATGTTTGTTTCTTTATATTCAAGATAAGCTCACTTTAATTCCTAATGCGGCGGGAAAAACTAAAGAAATAAGAAGATAATTTAGATTTCTTTTTTACTTTTGATGGGTTTGTTCTTGGCCCCAGACTTGCCCGAACGCATTGACGGGGCCTAAGATGGAGCAAGCTCGCCCAGAAGGTGCCTGTTCACTTTAGCTTTGAATTTTTTGATTTGAAGATTTTGTCTCATCATTTCCTTTCTTTCTAGCGCACTCGAATCTGCAGTTCTCTGTATCGATCCGTGGTTCCCTGCAAGTGATTCTGAACCGATACATCTATAATTTACATTCTGTTATTCACCGTTCGGGCGTCAAACGTTGGCGATGCGTCGACTACCGAAACCACCGTTGCAAAGCTTTCATCGTTACTAAAGGCAACGTCGTTTTAAACAGGTTCGTATTTGTTAAGTATATTAACTTCCCTACACCTCAACATGTGTACAATGAACGGATTAAAAGCATACGGCACTATAGCTATACAAAATATATAACCTCTTAAGACCGAGATTTCCAGACACAATAGTTAAACAATGGGGTTTGGATTTATAAAGAACATTCGGTGTTAGGAGGATATTATAATAGTACCTACCTATAGAAGGGACACTCCGCCCCGTACCAATACGAGCTTGGGTTAAATACCCCCGTGCAGGTCACTTTAGTTCAGCCGTTTTCAACCTTTTGATGGCATACTTTCCGTTTCATCAAATTTTCACGGTACGCCAACAAAATAGCCAAATGGGAGTCGAACTGGCTCGTGAAGAGTTCCGTACAGTACCCCTATGTGTAATGGACATCGGAGGCTTATTAATAAAGGGCAAAGCAACGTACCTAAATAAAAATGATTAATATAACGAGAGCTTCTAATAAGAGGTGCAAGTTACGAGAGTCTCGAGGCCCAACGAGGCGCGGGTGACTGAAACACGTCAAGCGTTCCAATCGCTCCCTTCACTTCGTTACTATGACAATCTGGCAATGAGAAGCGTACACGCTACGCGTTAGTTGTTTTAATACTTTAGGTATTCATGATTTCATGTGGAGTGAACTTGAAAATGTGTGTTCAACACACCTCTGCTTTAGTCTATTTAAGACGTAAGGAGTTTCGTAGCGCGCGCGGTCGGGTAACGCGGCACACATTGCGTCTGTGTAGTGTCGTCGGTGGAATAGGGAGAATTTTGTATGAGCCTACATTATGAGAAAATTTAAATAGAAAAAAATCTGACTCGGACGGGACTTCAACCCGCAGTCTTGGCAAACCGGGACGAGCGTGTTAACCATTACACCACCGGCTTCTCATCCTGTCCATGCAAAATTCTTTCGATCTATGTATCGTCATTAAGCCGATTTTGTTTGTGATTCTCTTTGTGAGTTTCCCTAAGCACGGGTAAGTGCTATAAAAACATAAAGCAGCCTACGTTATATTATCTAAACCACTAAAATTTGTATGTGATTTCATTGACTGTCAGATCAGCATTTCTCCGAGACTAAGTCATGCCGGATCGGGTAGTATAATACTGTAGTTATAATAATCTGCTTCATTTACCCACAGAGCAAACCTCCACAACCACTCATTCCACGATAAGAAGATTCTTCAGAAGATTGAAAAGAAAGCAGTATTCACGGCTCTTGATGAAATTGAGGCTTTTAAACAAAAAGAAGACCACTTAGAAAACACAGAGAGTGAAGCACACTATATCACACTTGATTTCTCAGATGTGGACAACAAATTGAAAAAAACAGTATAATAAAATGTTCATGTATTACATAAGTATAATAATGTTGTTTTAATTAGCATTAAATTTTTGTTTCATATAGAATCAAAAGATTTAAATTAGTCAAGAAAACTTTTGATCGTAAATTACTCGTATTTAAAATACAGATATTATAACTTATTTAAGTTACCAAGCTTCTGAAGCAAGTTGACATAAACGTCGATGCCTCTAAGAAGAGTACCCGCGTTTAGATATTCGTTTGAAGTGTGTATTCGAGAAGGCGTATACGTTTTAGGCGCGAATCCTAAAGCTGGTATGCCTAAACTGCGTAAAATGATCATGTCTGACGCCGCTGGACATAATACAGGTACGATTGATATATTCCTGAAAAAAAAAGATAAGTTAGGACAAATGTTTCAATAGGTTTTACGAGTAAGTAGTATCTTCACAGAGATGCTTCGTTCTCTCCTATCAGAAGGGGGTCCAGATACAACTATGTAGGTACTGTTTATGTTTGTAACAATACATAGCAAGACGCCTTTATCCCCGAAGGGTAGACAGAGAGGTATGTTTGTATTGAATATTTATTACCTACAGTATCAGTATAATCAGTTTACTGTTGTTATTGTGGGTTCAAATCTCGGTGGGGACAAATCACAAAAATCACTTTGTGATCCCTTAGTTTGGTTAGAACATTACAGGCTGATCACCTGAAAGTCCAAAAAGTGAGATGATCCGTGCTTCGGAAGGCACGTTAAGCCGTTGGTCCCGGTTACTACTTACTGACGTAATCGTCACATGAGCCATGTCAGGGGCCTTTGGCGGCTCAATAATAACACACCAGGGTTGATGAGGTTGGTAATTTACCTCACAACCCACACGATAGAAGAAGAATCACTAATCCTGTGGTTCGCCGTCTTGCTTCTCAAACGGTATTGGACTTGAACCAATGAGTTATTAATGCTCGACCATTACAGACGATACAGCTCACCGCCTCACATTGGGTCGAAAGTGCCATTGCAGGGACTTACGATTCAACTTTCGTTTATCACATATTTGATTATGCCAATAGATAGAGCTAATCAAACACAATAAATGTTATGTTAGGTCATTTTTTCCTAAACTTTATACTTTGGTCAGAAAAAAACATTTTCTGTTTTTTTTGTATGAAACGTATCAAAGACAGTTAAATTTCTGCCAAGTCCATACCGATCCAGCTGCGAGACCTTATTTTCTGTAATATTTGTCTAGTTGACTACTCAAATGCAAAATCAGCATCTGCCTAAAGTTGCAATTCTTTGAAAGAAATGGGTCAGAAAAGGACAAAAAATTCAACATTTCAAAATTCAGTTTTATGTTTTATTAATTTATTGTAAGCTTAGTTCTATGTTAAATACTATACAGAAATACATTACAACACAAGTGACAAAGTTAAAATGAACAAAAAAATATTTTGAAGGTACCTACCCAGAACATATAATTAATGAATAACCTTTACTTATGTTTTTTCGTTATAAAATTTCTCAAAATTAATTAACTTCTATATATCACTATTGCTCGCCATAAATTGTGACAATACATTCTTACAACTCTTATTAATTGGTTACCTACATAAATTTTAACAAAATAATAATATAATCTTAAGAGATACTTAAACAAAAATATACTACTTAACTTGTAAAAGACAAAAGATATTAAATACAAAAAAGTTAGCCATTATTTTAAAATGCTATTCACTTCACTATCACTAGAACTATCTTCTAAATTACTTATGTCTATAAATTCTATATCAGATTCAAGCGGATAATGCAGCAAAAGCTCTCTGGCTTCGGAAGAAAGAATCATTCCCTTTTGCTTTGTCATTCGAGGTCTAAGACTCGTTATCACTGGATCAGAAGACAATAGAAGATTATGCAAAATGTCTTCATTTGTCGCTGTCCTACTTATTTTTCTGGAATGGTTCTCTCTGTATTTCCGGAAGTCTTTGTTACGAGCTTCTGCTGCTTCTTCAGATAGTTTTGAATTTTATCCAAAAATAGATAAAATTCAAAATTTTCTCAGTTCTGTAAAAACACTGCAAATATGTATGTGGAATTTTATCCATGGTATTACATGCCATCCAGCTATTGATCCATGGAGCAGATATAATTAAACATTTTGGTGCTATGCCCATAGGAAAACTATCTGAAGAAGCAGCAGAAGCTCGTAACAAAGACTTCCGGAAATACAGAGAGAACCATTCCAGAAAAATAAGTAGGACAGCGACAAATGAAGACATTTTGCATAATCTTCTATTGTCTTCTGATCCAGTGATAACGAGTCTTAGACCTCGAATGACAAAGCAAAAGGGAATGATTCTTTCTTCCGAAGCCAGAGAGCTTTTGCTGCATTATCCGCTTGAATCTGATATAGAATTTATAGACATAAGTAATTTAGAAGATAGTTCTAGTGATAGTGAAGTGAATAGCATTTTAAAATAATGGCTAACTTTTTTGTATTTAATATCTTTTGTCTTTTACAAGTTAAGTAGTATATTTTTGTTTAAGTATCTCTTAAGATTATATTATTATTTTGTTAAAATTTATGTAGGTAACCAATTAATAAGAGTTGTAAGAATGTATTGTCACAATTTATGGCGAGCAATAGTGATATATAGAAGTTAATTAATTTTGAGAAATTTTATAACGAAATAACATAAGTAAAGGTTATTCATTAATTATATGTTCTGGGTAGGTACCTTCAAAATAATTTTTTGTTCATTTTAACTTTGTCACTTGTGTTGTAATGTATTTTTGTATAGTATTTAACATAGAACTAAGCTTATAATAAATTAATAAAACATAAAACTGAATTTTGAAATGTTGAATTTTTTGTCCTTTTCTGACCCATTTCTTTCAAAGAATTGCAACTTTAGGCAGATGCTGATTTTGCATTTGAGTAGTCAACTAGACAAAGATTACAGAAAATAAGGTCTCGCAGCTGGATCGGTATGGACTTGGCAGAAATTTAACTGTCATTGATACGTTTCATACAAAAAAAACAGAAAATGTTTTTTTCTGACCAAAGTATAAAGTTTAGGAAAAAATTACCTAACATAACATTTATTGTGTTTGATTAGCTCTATCTATTGGCATAATCAAATATGTGATAAACGAAAGTTGAATCGTAAGTCCCTGCAATAGCACTTTCGACCCAATGTGCGCCTATCAGTTTGGTCTAATAGAAAGTTCGGTGAGGTGTAAGTTACTTAGTGCATCTTGCGATGGATGTACCTCTGACTACCCCAATTGGGATATAGTCGTGAGCGTATGCTTCATTAGGTAGTAAATGGCCCCGATTCCTGCAGACACCGCCTAATTTTATTTTAAGTTATATCCGTCATTTTCATATCCGTCGAAAAGGAAAGGGACGGATGATTCACAGCTCTTAATTTTAGGAATAATGAGTAAATGAATGAATAACCCGGGCGAATCAAAAGGTACGTCGCTGGTATGCAATCCGTTTGACGTGCTGTCTACTTAACTGTGTCGGGTTATTGACGGATGTAAAATTTTTAGACGGTTTAGATTTGTGTTTAAAATTGACGTGTGTTCCATAAATTTTATGCTTGTCGATTACCCGTCTCTTTCCTTTTCGGCGGATAAGAAAATGACAGATATAACTTAAAATAAAATTAGATGGTATTTACAGGAATTAGCACCAATGCGTCACTAAACTCATACATTTCTTTCGCTGCCTCTTGTATAGCTTGCATATAGGGGCGGGAGAGGTCGGTCGGCGTCGCATCGGATACTTCAACACGACGTAGATACTTCGCTTCGGTTCCATTTCCACCCTCTGCAATCCAGGAATCCACCTGTCGATGTATGACATGCGTTACACGAATGCCGAATGGTCAGCAAATGGAAAGAAAAGCTTGTAATGATATTAAGTTGGCCATATAATCAAGAATAAGATGGACAGAAAGGGTTACAAATGAGGAAGTGCTAGTAAGAGTAAGGGAAATACTGAGAATTATTGAGGACAGAAGAGGCAAGATGATTGGACACCTAATAAGACAGGACGAATTTATTTAAAAACATCATAGAAGGAAAGCTAGAAGGAAAGAGAGGAAGGGGAAGACCAAGAAGAGCTTACATGGAACAGATTAAAGAAAAGGTTAACGTCGTGTCTTATAGGGAAGTCAAGGAATTGGCCTTTGATAGACTGGAATGGAAAATGCTACACCGACGAGAGCGTGGCTCTTAAATTGATGATGGATAATCAAGATAAAATGAAGAATATAACCATGATTGTCATGGATCACACACAACACAATTATTATTTGGTTTAATTCGTGACTAGGTTTTTAGAGTTTCATCGGAGGAAATTCACTACTTGGCCGGGACAGTCATGGATATATTAAAATGTTCTACTCCACTACCTACTTTACTTATATAGGTATGTATGAGTGCATTTGGTACAAGCATAGTTATTATATTGATAGATATAGATTTTTTTCATATTCTTCTATCGTGTGGGTTGTGAAGTGGAGTACCAACCTCATCAACTCTGGTGTCAGGGTTATTATTGAGCCGCCAAAGGCCCCTGACATAGCTTATGTAACGACTACTTACTTACGTCAGTAAGTAGTAACCGGGACCAACGGCTTAACGTGCCTTCCGAAGCACGGATCATCTTACGTTTTGGACAATCAGATGATCAGCCAGGGTTACTATTGAGCCGCCAAAGGCCCCTGACATGGCTCATGTACGACTACGGTTTTTTCCATGTTTTTCATCTTTAATCTATGGTTATTTTGTAGGTACCTAAGCCTTGCGTTAGTAAGTACCTAATGGCTGATATTACGTACCAATTGTTGCATTTCATCAACGGATTTCGAAACTGCCAATCTGATATCGACGACCAAATATCCTTTCTCGGGCATGACATTTTCTGCTATTCCAGTCTAGAATGAAAAAAAAAAAAAAAAAAACAGAAAAACATAGAGAACGCTCCAAGCGCGGCTTTTTAAATTCAGTAGTAGGTATGTCGACAGACCGATACAGATACTTTTTAAAACGATTGATTATTAATTATTGCAGAATGATACCAGTGTCACCTTTGAAGGGATACCTATGGTGGTATTAATAAAGTAATCTCAGCTTCGAGACTGCTTTCTGTTCTGAAGAGACTGCCCTCAAGATCATGTCAATGTGACAGTTCTTATATAAAAACTGGGAGAGCATGATCTTGAGGGCAGTTTCAGTTGAGATTAGTTTATTTTTACCACCCCTAATGACACCAGAGACGCTCAAACATCTCATCCATAAGCACCCATAAGTAAATGCTACACTATATACCTGCTTACATACCTAGGGTAGAGCTTAGAGGTGAAATGTAGCTTAAAGTGACGATCACAATTGACCACAGGGTGCAGTGAATAAGGCGTGAAATAAGGCTTGCATACCCTAAGCTTAAAAAAAGGTAGATAAATATTTACCTTCAGTTATTACTGTCCAGCTACTTACTTTAATGATGTTAATATTCACACTGTCATAAGCTCCAGCGTCAGGAATACTTTGTTCATTCGATATTTTCTTCTGACTGTCCCTGTATTTACCAATCGCGTCCATTATTCTTTGTAACTGAAAAATATGTCTACTTAATACTCTTCTAATTTTCAAGCACGATACGAATTATATTTGCTTGTTTCTGGGATACGATACCTTTTGTACAGCAGAGCCGTCAGATAGAGATGAACCGTGGCCTCCAAGTCCTTTAACCGTGATTTTGATTTCTAAAAAAGCAAATAGACTAGTTGCAATAATAATGTCATCCTTGCCGCGTTCGGTAACAGCTACTGCATTACGTAGTTGATATTGATTGATAATTGTAAGACAGAACAGGAAATTGTATTTCTGTAAGTAAATCTCCTGATCTATGAGTTACAATCCGGCAAACATACAGGTATAGCTGATTTCCTTTGAAATTGCTGAAGTTTCTGGTTTGATCAGTGCGCCAGCGCTTGATTATCTACACCCCTTTAAACCCTGATTATATGTATTCAGTCTCTTTGGAACTACGCGCTTTTGGTTTTCATGGGTAGGTTGAAAGAGCCGATGGTCTGCTTTCCTAATTTAATTACTAAATATCTACTTTTTAAATCAAACTCATATGTAAAACTTGTAAACTTACGCCATGGTCTCTTGTCCTGGTAAGTTAACAACATGTTTTCGTCCGGAGATGCGAGACCTTCGTCGAATGCGAAACCAACATTCAACTGTTTGAATTCTATCCTCTTCACAAATTTCGCCATGCCATTAAAACCACCAGTTTCTTCGTCTACAAAAATAATGTACTTACTTATAAAAAAAGTGGTACAAACTGGTGTCATCGTACATATATGGACCGGTAGGTAAAGGTTGTCTTTTTCTATCATGTGAATTGTGAGGTGGATAACCGACCTCATCAAACTTGTGAAGGATGTAGCCACGATAAGTGCCTGGACTGTGGAATCTTACTTCCGGACACAAATATCACCCAAGATGTAGGATCCAAAGCAAAAGGATAGGCAATCGTTTCTGTACCAAATTTGGTACAACCTATCTCAAAGACGTTTTTAGTACAGGCTATCGATTAACCAGCGCGGAAAGATCTACCTAGCATACTACTTACTTACTTCTACTTAGATGGGAAATAGGCGTGAGTTTATGTATGAAATTATGTGTAAAGATTCCTTACCAGGCATTAAAGTAACGTGAACAGTGCGTTTTAATGTGACATTATTATTTTTAAGCCTTCTGATGGCTTCCACATATTGTATGGTGACGTCTTTACAATCTTGGGTGCCTCGTCCGTATATGTTACCGTTGTCTTCCATATGAGCAGAGTACGGCGGATACTTCCAAAATTCCTGAAAGATACCATCAAAATGAAGAATAAGTATGCTGTTGCTGGCAACACAAGTATAAAAATATTAATAAAATAAAATAATGTTTTTATATGGCAATATTATTCCGACTTGAATGGCCGGTGCCTCCCTCGAAAGTGTAACATACATAAATAGTGATAAACATGTGACAAGGAACACTGGTGTTTGCACTTGGAAGTAGAAACCTCGACCTCTCGCCATCTAGTACAGTCCACACAACAAGAGCCGAACATTATGCTTCGAAATCAATAAAACTTAAATAATAACTGACATCACGTGGTTTCCGGGAGTTGTGTCCGGTTAATGGCATAGGGCTTATGGGACTTAAACATAACTGGCGAGCAGCGGGTGTACGGTTACGAGTACTAATATGTATAAGTGCACTTTGAAACCATGTCACATTAACTTTTTTGACAAATTGAACCGTATGTCTCATTAAATGTACAATATGATAGTGCGACAGGGTTCTAAAGTGGGCTCATGACTGTACCATCCCTTCAGGGGTACAGATGTGATGCTATGTTGTCGATAAAAGTGAAGAGATATATTCAATATAGAATATATTGTAGATATCGACTACTTATATACCTACCATGAAAAAATAATAAAAACCGATCATGTAGATACCCGCCTACTAGCATTTCGAAACATGTATTGTTATGTTTGGTAAGGAAAAGAACCACAGCAAGAAAATACCTATGAAAAACATAATCATTTCCATTTTCGGCCCACTGCTAGGCACAGGCCTTCCCTAAATCAACCGAGGGAGTTTGGAGTATACTCTACTATAGTGCTCTACTGAGGGTTGGAAGCACTAAATACTAAAAACATGACTAGGATAAGTGGTGATAATGATGAAAGCAAGAGAATCTGACCTCATCAACAGGCACGACGTCCATGTGAGAGTTGAGCATGATGCTGGGCAGGCTGGGGTCAACGCCCGGCCACGTCATCACACCTATCGGCAGCCCTTCTGACCGGTGCACCTCGAACACTAGCCCCAATTCAACCGCTTGTCTACTCCAGAATGCCACCGCTTTTTCTAATAAGGTAACAGCCAACGTAACAGCAGATAGGTAACACTTGAATAAATTAAGGTTTAGGTTAAGGGCCCAGTCTCCGGTTGCAGAATTCAGAATTTGAATATTTTCACCCTTCTCGGGTAGCACCCCCGCTGACGTCACTATACAGGTATAGGCAACTTCAGGAAGTTGCTCTACTTTACTATTCCAAACATTCGGTAAAGAAAGAAGCAAAAGTTAATGCTCGCGAAATAGGATCTGGAATTGAATATAGGTAGGTTGCAGTCTTCATCTCTGAGCGTTTGAGTGCAAAATTTTAAGAATCTTACATTATTATAACTTTCATTTTTGAACGGCCTCTGTGTTCCAGTCGTTGAGCGTTGGACTCACGATCCGGAGGCCCCGGGTTCGAATCCCGGTGGGGACATATCACAAAAATCACTTTGTGATCCCTAGTTTGGTTAGGACATTACAGGCTGATCACCTGATTGTCCGAAAGCAAGATGATCCGTGTTTCGGAAGGCACGTGAAGCCGTTGGTCCCGATTACTATTTACTGATGTAAGTGAGAAATCGTTACATTAGCCATGTCAGGGGCCTTTGGCGGCTCAATCATAACCTTACACCAGGGTTGATGAGGCTGGTATTTCACCTCACAAACCACGATATTGTTATCGACATCGATAAGAAGATAACTTTCATAGCATACTCCACCAGCATAGTATGCTCTACGCAGTCGAGTGAGAGGAGGCCTGTGCCCAGCAGCGGGATGTATGTAGGCTATTTATGTTTATAACAAAATCAAATAATAATGAAAAAAAAAATCATAAAAGTTTTAGACTTGCTGAAATTAAACTCACCTAAGTTTTCAGGTTTGCTCGTATCAATTTGAACATACTCTCGAAACCTTTGCACCGCGGGATTGTTTATGTAACATTGTGTGTTGTTCGTCGGTAAAGGAAAGCTTGATGCGGCTTTGAAGCCGAGAAAAAAATAAAGGAAATATTTTATCATCTTCCAAATTCGCGATCGACTAATTCTGGAATTAAGAAAAAAATGCCTGCTTTGAGTGCCTGAACCTGTTCAGATCCATTCAGTACAAGTCTTTGAGATCCAGCCCAACTGTTTACAAATAGTATGTATTAGTGAGTGAAATTAAAGATGAGTTTTCAGGCTTTGTTAAAATTACCATTCAGAGCTATAATAATATATTTCCGCTTAAGATAAACAAATGTTACGTTAAGATTTTTGTAAAAAGTGTCCGGGGTGTGATATAAGCATAGCTTTCTTTTTTAATTTAAAAAATATCAAAGTTCTAAAAAAAATTATATAAATACTGGCTCCACCAACCCGCATTGGAGCAGCGTGGTGGATGGAGTATGCTCCATACCCCCTCCGGTTAATTGAGGGGAGGCCTGTGCCCCGCAGTGGGACGTATTTAGGCTGTTTAAGTACGTATGTGTATAAATACTTGATATCAACTCGGAATCATGGTCTAAATCATCCACCTTAGTATTCGTTACGATGTCATTAACACTCCGTATCGTATATATTAGGTAAGTACTTACTAAGACTATTTATCCCGTTGGTTGAACGGAAAACTCGGTGAGGTCAGGGTATTCAGTTCGTCTTGCGATGGATATACTTCTGGTTACCTCGTTTGGGATTCGTGAGATTATGTTATGTTCCTCGATACATTATTTATTAAGTATCTTATTTACTATACTTCTAGAGGCTGAAGCCCAAACTAGGTAACCATGTATATTAAGCCCCAGGGCTCAGGAAATGTGAGGAGATAAGTGCGATATTAGGTATTATCTACCCAGGTAATTATACTAAATACTGTCGAAGACGACTTGCCGTAAGTATCTTCTTGGTTAAAATAATAAAATAATTTATAATTAATTTTAGTACTTACCTGCCTGCTATTTGTGGTCCGAATTGCATAAGTAGATATTTAAAAAGAAAATAAATAGGTACTCACATATTCCTGACCTCTTAAATTAAATACACACGTTCTTGTTTACAACAGCTATTTAAGTAAAACATTATAAGTACAAACGGGTAGAGTAGGTACAATAAGATTACACTCAAACTAGTTTTTTGCTGTTGATAATGGTTCTCGAAATTATTAGTTACATTATATTTGTAACACTACCAAGTTATAACTAACTAGTTATAACCGCATATTGTAATGTGACACGAGTTACTGTCCAAGTAGCTAGCTCTCTATCACAGAGTACCTACGTACCTATCTATCTATTCTTCTCGGGAATAGTTTATATATGTAGTTACTTAATAGTATAATGTTACAGCTTCATACCCACTATACCACACATTAACATTACTTTGTATGTCGAATGGAGATAAACATGATTTGATAAGGTGCTCTACTACACCTTAACCTCGCTAGGTATGTATAGATATTATTGGTTAGATAGTTATATCTTGAGATATCATATAAGTAGAACCCACAAGTCTGAAGTCTCCTATTTATCGCTTTAATGTGTTTCATTGCATACAACTCTGTCCAGTCCACTCTAGAAGGGACTTAAACCGTGGTATTATACAATACGTCATCATCATCTTTCTACCTTTTATATTCTATATCATTTTATATAGCCCATACGCTTGATTTTAATGTGACTAACACGCTTGATTTTATGTGGGTCAAATTGCGGGTGATCGTAATATTTATTGAATTCTCCAATAGCGTGTCTAGAATTAACATAAATCAGAATAATTTCAAAAATCTTCTTCTATCGTGTGGGTTGTGAGGTGAATTACCAACCTCATCAACCCTGGTGTCAGGGTTATTATTGAGCCGCCAAAGGCCCCTGACATGACTCATGTAACGACCAGTTACTTACACCAGTAAGTAGTAACCGGGACCAACGGCTTAACGTGCCCTCCAAAGCACGGATAATCTTACTTTTTGGACAATCAGGTAATCAGCCTGTAATGTCCTAACCAAACTAGGGATCACAAAGTAATTTTTGTGATAATTCCTCACCGGGATTCGACCCCGGGACCTCCGGATCGTGAGCCCAACGCTAAACCACTGGACCACAGAGGCCGTATTTTTGACCGTATTTTAAATAAATAAGTAAGTACATAAAAATATAAAAATATTTATGGTCTCAAAACATATATTGAAACTTTTAGAAAAAAAACACAGAAAACATGTTGGTTCGTATAATAATAAAATACTCTGCCTCTTATACTAGGTAAGAACCTATATCATAAGAGTCAGTTGTTACAGGGCAATGTAACATTTTTGAATCTACGTCATTTTACACGGTGTTATGGCTGAGCAGAACAAATGACAAGAAAGTGCAACAGCAATACATCTTTTAAGTCAATTTAGGTTATACATTAGGTACAAGTACTTTGTTAGCTACCTGCTTTTGACCAACCTTACGAAACATGATAAGGAGTCACGTCAATTCCTAAAGCATGGAGCAAATTATTCGCCGTGTGTGCACGCAATGCTTAATTGGTGTTACGTTACTCATTAACACGGCAACTTAACTTAAATACAATACACTATTGGTTATGGATTATTGTTCACAAACACAAAATGTAACTTCGCTGTGTACATAGCATTACATAAGTATTTTACTACATGCTTCAGTTTGATTTATTGCTTATTGTAAAACGACCAGAAAACACTGTTTGCGGTCTTCATTTACAAAACAGTAAAGTATTCGAAGAATATTATACGTAAGACACCATCAATTATAAGCATACCATTCCTTCGAACGACAGCAAGAAAGTATATGAATTGAGTGTGAATGTAAGTAATATCTTTTAAGTATGGCGACCACGTGTCGGACGACGCTCAGTGGGTAGGCCCGCTACAAGGTGGACCGACGATCTGGTGAAGGTCGCGGGAAGCCGCTGGATGCGGGCAGCGTAGGACCGATCGTCGTGGAGATGCTTGGGGGAGGCCTATGCCCAGCAGTGGGCGTCGTACGGCTGATAATGATGATGATCTTTTAAGTAAACAATGCGACGAATCTCAAAGATGATGATTTCCAACGCTTCTTAGGCCATTAATAAAGCAATTTATTATTGCCCAAACTGACACAAATAAAAAGTTCCTCTTTTTTCTGTGGTAAGTGATGGTATTGGTATTTTTAGTAATAATGCACTGGTCGTGGGGCGTTCTATGGCTGGCGGTGCTACACGTAGCTACTTCCAAGGACTACGCCAGTGACGTCACTGTAGAGCTGTTCCAACGATACATCCGGATCAACACCACCTCCAATAATGACCTATGTAAGTATGTGTACAGGTACAGACCTACAAATTTCACAATTTTCTTGACCGAAAACGTTTTCGATAAATCTCTCTAGTTCAGAACAAGATGCTCTGGCAGTCCCCACTGCTACACCTGGCTACATTAAGGTGAATTAAGTCTACATACATACATAAAGTCTCGACTATTTCCACGGAACAGAAGAGGATCGAAGGGCCCAACGAGTGCGAAACGCTTGCCATAGAGATATGAGCAAATAATTCATACCTACTTCAACTTTGCAGTTCACTCGCCCCACGATAGTACGTATATTAAAAGGTTATCTTATGCATTATAATCTGCAGGCCAAAAAAAAAACAAATTAAATATACTTAGCCTATAATTCAAGGAGATCCTTCCTTATCACAGGAGCGCTAAAAACCTTAGTATGATAGGTTATTTATCAAAAAAATACTTTTTTATGCAGTATCTTACGAAAAGTAATGATAAAATTGGAGCGTATCACATAAAATATAAATTGCCGGTAAAGTGGCTATGGAATTTGAGACGCAGTAGAGCTATCGTAGTTATCTGTTTGCAGGAGTAGTAGTAAAAGAGAGTGGGTTTGAACCGGCGATAGCGGTTTACATACAAAATGCGCGTTAGGGCCTTTCCAAACTCTTTCTTCTATTCCGTGAATATTTCCCACCGGGGTAAGCAGACACTATGGAATTCCATATGCTCTGATCTGGACACATTTCTCTTGCTTCTTCCACATTCATCAATCGTTTCCTACACGCACGCCGGTTCAGAGTATATCGTATAAAACCTTTTCTAAGGACATCTCCAATTTGTGAATTAAGCCTACGACGGGGATTTTCACTTTCTAAAATTCAAAAATTAAAAAATATTTATTTTTCAAAATTGGCTTACAAAGTAAGCGCTTTTTGAACGTCAAAAAATTAAATTAAGTACATATGTATTATGTAACTAGCTGTAAAACTACTACCACATCGGAATCTGTAACGCTGAGGGAAAGACGTGGCCAGAAAACCTCCCAGCACAGGGCCCTAGTCCTACTGTTTCATGTTTTCCTTTCTTTTCTTTTTTTTTATCCAGTTTGTATTACATAATTTATATAATTTATGTATCACTATAATATGAAACAAACTCAGTCTCATATAATTTACAACTTCATGGTCTTATTGTCTCAGGACATTGTTGTAGCCGATTGCTGATAACATCGTTATTTGGGGTTGTGGTGAATGTTGGCATCGTTTCTTGATTCCTCATCTTCAAGTTTGTTATATCGATATGGTAGATGCCGCTTTTCCTCTTTTAAATCGTTTTTTTGTTCAGCCGAAGCGGTAGAGTTCTGGAACGCTCAAGCGAAGCGTGAGGGTGTGGAGATGACAGTACTCAACTTCACCGAAGGGTACCCCGTCATAGTGCTGAAGTGGCCCGGCACCAACTCCTCCCTCAGCAGCATTATGCTCAACTCCCACATGGATGTTGTGTCTGCTGATGAAGCCGTAGGTAGCGTTAAGGAATATTGTAGTAATTATTGTTTTATTTAAAAAAATAGATATTTTACCTAACTGTAAAACTATTCTTTCGGGGCGTGTGGAGGGATATATTTTCAATCATCGGTCCGGACTACTTTAGAGAGTCTAGCTAACCCCTCTGGGGGGTTGAAAAGGCCATTGAAGCATTTTTCTAAAAAAAGCAATATTGCTATTCGACATTTATTTACATTGCACACTTATTTTTATATGCAAATAGCAATATTGCTTTATATTATAATTTGCTTCGATGTGGCTTTTTTCACCCCTTTGATCTTTTGTTGCAACGGGATGTTGGGATAGCGTCATTAACTGTTTTATAGCTATGCTACTTACATTTTATTGTAGGGTTCTATTTTTTAAATCAGGATGGTTGGACCTACCCTCCGTTTTCGGCTCATCTCGACAAAGACGGTATCATCTGGGGCCGAGGCACTCAAGATACCAAGTCTATATCCATACAATACTTCGAAGCTCTGAAAAGGTTGAAAGCAAAAAAAGTATCTCTGCTTAGAGATGTCTATATGACGCTTATGCCTGGTAAGTAACTGTAGGATCTTCTTCTGTATATTACGTAGACGATTGGAAACATCATTGGATATATTTTTACTTTATAAACGTATATTTATATAATCTCATGCCTATGGAATTCCTATTACTTCGATCCTGACACACTTTTCTTGCTTTCTCCACATTCATAGATAAACATAACAACATAAAAATAATCAATAATAATCAATCAATAATACTAAATAAATAAGTAAGTATTTATCTAGATATTTTAAAATTGTTATTTACTCTAAGTGATTGATTTTTTTTCATCGTAGAGAACACTCTACGATGTTAATTTCAATCAAACAAATAGATAAGTACTTAAATGAGCTGGGATATGCCATAAAGTAAACTAAAATTCACCTAAAACGAAACTAAATAAGACAGCTGTAACAATAGCTACTTCCTTGTATTATATGATTTTGACAAATGTTACAGATGAAGAGATCGGTGGCAATTACGGCATGAAGTCTTTACTCTTAAGCAAAGAATTTACTCAGATGAATGTTGGTTTCGAACTTGATGAAGGATCAGCTATTAATATGTCCGTCATCCCTATCTTCTACCAGGATAAGGTGCCATGGCGTAAGTGCATAGTCTGTAACTTTATAGGGTTGGGCCATAAGTAACCATAAGACGACAAGCAGCCTTGATGACGGAAGTTTTTGAATATCGAATAATAATACCTTCAACATTGCTGAGGTTTTATATAAATTGCCGTGGTAGCCAGGAAATAGCTGCGGTAGCCCAATTGGTAGACCGCTTGACTGTCACTGTCACAGTTCTCGTGGCATTAAAATTATGTCGTTAATCTAGGTACGTAATAGGATGCAGCTCGAGCTATATGGTATTTGAATTAGTACATAAGTACTTGGTCCATAGACCGATCTACTTAATTAATAGCAGAATTATGTAGCTAGTGAAACTGTCAGTTGCCTTAACTACATAATCACTTTCTACACTAATCTACACAAAAACAGACTACAAATTGGTAGAGTCGTTTAATATATTAATAGTTACATTAAATTATTTTCGGGTTTATGACTGTTACTAAATAAGTATGTACTTAGTGAAAAGATGTTTACAGAAATCCGAGTGGATTGCTATGCAACGCCTGTGCACGGTTCGATGTTTCCGCCCTTTAACGTCACTGCTCCTGGCATAGTAAGTGTTTTGAATTTAGGTGTTACCACACCCCGGGCACTTCATACAAACCATTTTTGTTTTGACGTGACTTATTGTAGATTTGCCGCAGATGGCATTAACTACTTGGCCGGACAAATGGGGAGCGCTGAAGGCTCTCACCTGGTACAAGGTATAAGACAACATGCCTGAGGGTGCCCAGTTGGGCGCGAAACTCGGCTCCGGGTGTCGTCGGAGAGGAAAAATATTTGAAAAAATTAATCGACCCTAGTGGGTCGTTAGCGATAAGCGCTGATGATGAAGCGGTATCGGGGTCCTGAAGTGTTTGGTGTCGCAAGATGATTGGATGCCTCTATGGCTAATATAAAACACCTCGTTATACACAGACACTACACATTGACGTTATTGTACACGCGCAGAATGTGTGACACCACGCTCAGAGTCCCTTCTAGAGTGGACTGGAGAGAGTTGTATGCAATGAAATAATATTACAGCAATAAATTAAATTTTATTAATCTAATCAAGCCAGTTTAACGTGACGTTACTTTCACAACTTATAAAACAATACAACAGCTTGTAATAAAAATTCTCACGAAAAATAAATGTAACCAATAAATTATTTATTACAGGAACTTTACATAAAACCATTATATTATTACAGACACTTTTAAACGCTTATTATGATAACTATATTTTTTGTCCAACTAAGTAATATTGTATTTGTCATAATATAGATAAAGACTTACTTCTCTTACTTATCTATGTTATTAATAACAAAAAAATAACACACTTGGTTAAACAAATGCAAATACTTGTGTGTAAATGTATGTCTATCTACATACTGCCTCTGTAAATGTGTAGTCGTTAAATGAGCTAGCTAAGGGGCCATTGGCGGCTCAATGATGACCGACACCATGGTTAATCAGGTTGATCTTGTCCTTACAAACCAACTCGAGGCACTGCCGGTGGATAGAAGAATCCCCTTAATTAAAACGGATATAAGACTCATATACCTGCTTTAAACGCGGTAAGAACCCGTTATTATGTGTTTTAATTATGATAATAAAACAATGTAGAAGCCCCTTAGTTGATATATTTTTTGCCTAGGAGCCCGGCAGTAATCAGACGCTTCTAGTGACACCTCATTTGTTAAATACTGACAGGTGGTTTAGAACTCAGGTGGTAACAGATGTGCATACACACCGGCTTTTTGCTTCGACACAGTCGGGTAAAAATAATACCTTTTCCCAGCTTTGAGTTTAGTAAAAATTAAAGATGTTATTTTTTTGCAGTGTCACAATGTCGTTAACAGACTGTTAGAGTTCAGAGAAAGCCAGGACAGGATATACAAGAAAGTCGGACTTATGCACGCCGGGAAATACACAAGTGTCAATTTGAGTATACTGAAAGTTGGTACTATGCTGTTTTAACTAGGTACATCCGATCCGGAGGTCCCCGGTTCGAATCCCATAAAAATCACTATGTGAGCCCTGGCCTGGCCAATCACCTGATTGTCCTTAAGTAAGATGATCCTTGTTTCGGAAGACACGTTAAGCCGTTGGTTCCGATTGCTTACTGATGTACTTAAGTACGTAGTCGTTACATGAGTCATGCCGGGAGCCGTTGGCGGCTCGATAATAACCCTGAGACTAGAGTTCATGAGGTTGGTAATCCACCTCATAACCCACACAACAGAAGAACTAGGTACATTATGCAGGGTCTTAGTGACATCGTAACGAATACTAAGGGGGATGTCAGAACATGATTCTAAGTTAATATCAAGTGGAATGTTCCGTTGCAAAATCCACATTTTTTTATATTTCCTAAATTATTTTAAATTCTTTACTTTTGCGTTGGAAAATTCCACTTGATATTAACTCAGAATAACCAGCTGAATCACTCTTCTCAGTATTTGTTTACGATGTCACTTTTACACCTCAAATAAGTACATACAGGTAGCCATATAATTACGTATGGGTGTTAGTGACACCGTAACGAATACTGAAGGGGATAATACAGACCATGATTCTGAGTCGATATCATGTGGAATTTCCTATCGGAAATGCCGTGAAGATTTTTTTTTAAATTATTTTCAGTTCCATATTTTTACGACGGAAAATTCCATTTGCTATCAACTCAGAATCATGGTCTGAATCATTCCTCAAAGTTTTCGTTACGATGTCACTAGCACCCTGTATATGCAGCTGTGGTTCCATAAGCGGGCAAAGTCACGTAATCGGAAGCGAACTTGCTGTCATTCTTGATACGAAAGTCCTAAGATGAACACATAACTTTTACAATCCGCCCTAACAAACGGCTTCATATTGCCTACTAAAACTGTTAAGGAATTCCTTCATACAAAAGATATCAACGAGTTCATTGATTATCTTCCAAAATATTTTATTTCCCATAACTTTAATAGGTCCTGGGTTCGAATCCCGGTAGAGAAATTACAAAAACTTCTTCGTGATCCTAAGGTTAGTTAGGTCATTGCACGCTGATCAACTGACTGACCGAAAAAAAAAATGATCCGTGCTTCGCAAGACACGACAAGCTGTCGGCTACTGTTTAGTCGTTATATGAATCATGTCAGGGGTTTTTGGCGGCTCAATAGTAACTTTGACATGGTTGATGAGGTTGTCGTCTCACAACCTAAACGAGAGAAAAAGATTATAACTCTAGATTTTATTTTTCCATTGCTATAGAGTGGCTCCATCATCAATATTATACCGGGCCACGTCAGTGTCTCGTTCGACATCAGGCTGAATACCAGAATCAAGGAAAACCACTTCGAAACTCAGGTACAGATACAACAACAAACCTATTGACTGACCAATCATTAGTTCCATTTAGGTATGCGCGTGGTATGTGGCAGTTTTCCGCTCGACGTAGAGGAAAATTAAGCAAATGCACCATAGAGAAACGCGACATCAAGCCAGTCACCGTAAAGGGACCCATCGTAGCGGGAATCGACGTTCGGGGCCTCGCTATCAACACCATAAATCAACTTTAAACAAAAATTTTTACTTAAAAAAAAGAATCGACGTAATATCGACTGATAGATCAATATGCTAATGAACATCACTTTGACAGATAAAAAGTTATATTTTTGAAATATAATCACTAATTGTACTGAACTGGTTGTTCTGTTTGATAGTTGCAACTTTTCACAAACCAGTATCCAATTTACAAGCTGTTGAGACTTGAAACAGTGATTCATCATCAATTTAAGAGCCACGCTCTTGTCGGTGCAGCATTTTCCATGCTACTTTTTTAGGGAAAAATAGGGCAGTGGTTTCAATATTCAATATTCTTTATTTGCATACTATGATGGTGTACAAGTTTGTAAGTTACATGTATGAGTTTCACATCATAGACCCTTTCGGGCACAACAAAATAGAAGTTTAAAAGAGAGGAGGAAGCTTTTCAAATAGTAACATCAGTATCATTAAGGTATTCACTAGTGCTGTAGTAACATTTATTAATGAGAAGTTCTTTTATTTTTTTAATAAAGATTTTGTCACTTTTTCCCTCTTGCCTTCCGCCCCAAACAGTGATTACTTACTTATAATAATGTTTCTTGTGTTTCCTAACAAAGCTATGTTTTGGTGTATTTAGCTGAACGAATGGATCAAGGAAGCGGCTGCAGGTGGCAATTTCACGTTGTTCTTCATTCAGAAGGACAAGCAGTCACCGGCCACTAATATGACTAAAAGCAATCCTTATTGGAATACCATTGTTAGAGTTGCCAAGAAATTGTAAGTTTTTATTATTCAATCCTAAGTATGTCACATTTCTTTAAACTTGGCAACATTTGGTGAATAGCCCAACTATTTGCACAAAGTGCTTCGCATCGTCCTGCATTATGCGCACTCCTAGAGAGTGGAATTCTTTGCCGTATTCTGTATTTCCGAATACATATAACCCGCGTGCTTTCAAGGCCATAGTGAACAGGCACCTTCTGGGCGAGCTCGCTCCATTTTAGGCCTCGTCAATGCATTTGGGCCAGGCTGGGGCCAAGAGCAAACCTTCTTTCTTCATTCTTCAGTTTGTATATCATGCTTCTTCAGTTTGTGTTTGTGTGTCGAGTTATTCGCCAGTGTAAATCTTTGAGAGGGTTATTTTTTCTGCATAAAATTGACGTGTGTTCTATAAATGTTATGCCTGTCTATAAAGGGACGGGTAATCAATCACCCGTCCCTTTCCTTTTCGGAGGATAAAAAAATGACAGGTATAATTATAATATAATATAGCTTTTAAAATAAACTTAGATGGTGTATACTGGAATCAGCACCAATGTTTAATTAGGATTTTTGGTTTTTGTTGCGCCTAAAAAAAGTCATCCACATACTTTGAATAGACCGTTAATTTTTTAAAATTTGGATTCCAAGGGAGTGAAAAAAAAATAAAAAACACTAAAACTTTCATGAATTTCCGAAATGAAATTCCACTCGATACCAACTCAGAATCATGGTCCGAATCATCCTAAAGATTTCGTTACGGTGTCACTAACACCCTATATACCTAATAGTATGTATTTTGCTTGTGTTAAATAAATTCCGATTTATTTTTACAGGAAATTGAGGTTGATGCCTCTTGTATCACCAGGGTCGACTGACGCTCGATTCGTTCGACGGGCGGGTTATCCCGCCTTCGGTTTCTCCCCCATGCCCAAAACTGAGACACTCGTGCACTCAGTCAACGAACGACTTAGCGCAGCTACATTCCTGAAGGGCATAGACATCTATGAAGAACTGATACAACGCCTCGCAAATATACCAGGACATAAAACATCAGCGGATCCTAGTGTATATGTTTATAAAACCAACAAGTGATCTTCGTCATCAATATCATCGACCTACGGTTCAAATTCAAAATTCAAAAATATCTTTATTCAGTAGGTAACATAGTTACACTTTGAATCGTCAATATTACATAACGAACGTCTCATCCGCCTAAAACTACTGCAGCTTCTCACAACCTGTATAGCCGGGGAAAAGAAGCTGCAAGAAAAATCTCGGCACAGGGCCCTAGACGTTCTTTAAAAAAATAAAAATACTTAAACATAAAATATTGGTATACAATTGAGTAATTTAGCTGCCTAATATCAGTTCTCAGACAGTTAATCCCATGCATTCATATCTTCTTCTTCTAAATAATCAAATTTGTTCAAACATGCACATAACATAACATAGTATTACGCTGTTTGGGACTACGGGCGTGAGTTTATGTATGTATGTATGTAGTATTACGCTGTTTCCTCGAATTGGTAGGCAGATGTACACCCACTCCTCGTCAATTGCCATCAATCGGGTACAAATTCTGGAAACCACATAACATCTACCTACTCCACTCAAATTTCATCAGTCGTCCCGTGATCATGGCACTTGCAACAGTGTTGAAATATCGGGAGTCTCATATCCCTGATTAACGCGGTAAGAACCCGCTATTATGTGTTTTAATCACGATAATGGCCCCGATTCCTGCAGACATCTCTTAATTTTACTTTAAGTTATACTTACCTGTCATTTTCTTATCCGCCGAAAAGGAAAGGGACGGATGATTGACAGCTCTTAATTTTAGGAAGAATGAGTAAATAAATGAATAACCCGGGCGAATTTTTAGACGGTTGTTTTAGATTTGTGCTTAAAATTGACGTGTGTTCCATAAATTTTATGCTTGTCGATTACCCGTCCCTTTCCTTTTCGGCGGATAAGAAAATGACAGATATAACCTAAAATAAAATTAGATGGTATTTACAGGAATTAGCACCATTAACCGCGTAAACCTCAAACAACAATTACTTGAGTTACTTCTCCCCGGGAACAGGGCATTATTATTGATTCAAACACACACGCCTTTAATAATACATTTGAAAATCACTGACTTTCATCATTTCACACGTCAATTTTTTATTCCGTTGACTTGATTATTTATCTGTCTTATCTGATAGATGATTATGCTCTATCTACTTTTCCAATCGATCTTTTAAGATGAATACACTAAAGATCAGAAGTACACACTACTAAATATATAGAACTTCTTATATAAATGCGATCATTTTGTTTTTATTTGACGTAGGTCAAGTACCTAAAAGTTTTCAATAGGTGTTAGTGACACCGGAATACTGAGGGGGATGATTCAGACCATGATTCTGAGTTGATATTAAGTGGAATTTCCTGTCGGAAAATTTATGAAAATGTTTGTGTTTTTCTTTTAATTATTTTCAGTTCCATACTTTTGCGACGGAAAATTCCACATGATATTTACTCAGAATCATGGTCTGAGTCGTCACTAACTCCCTGTATTATCACACTATTGTACTATTATATAAGGATGTTGCCAACGAGATTAAGGACTTTAGCCACAAATGCCTATATGAACCAATAAATGGTTATAAAGATAAGTCTTTTAGCAAGTTCAATGTCAAATTCTCTTCAGCTATCACTTATTTGACAAAGGCAAAGATATTAGAAATTAGATAAAGTTTGGGATAAGGCTGATATTGTAACAGACAGTTCTGTATCTGGACTAGGTCTGATCAGTGCTTGAAGTAACGAATGTTAGTGTTGATATAAATAAATAATATTATCGGATCAAATAACAAGTACCTAAGAACATTACAATTCTTATTTATCAAAAACAGAATATTTAACTACTACACATGCAAGTGGTATACAATAATTTTCTGTTTATAAATAACAGGTCACAATTTTTTTATAATAATAAAATTTGTCGCATAATCAGAAACATACGTAACGTCGTCACGTCCAACTAGGCGTTTAACTTATTTTTTTTTTTTCAAATAAGTGGGAGTAAGTGTTACTTAAATAAAAAGAATGTTGTACTGCGAAAAAATATTCGGTAGATAGGTACTCGTAACTGTTGTGACGCTAATTGTTAATTCTTTAATCTAACCCCTAATTTGTAGATGCCTGTCTGTTGCCTTATCATACACGGGCAAAAAGGTACCGAATATTATTATCATATTTTATAACACTAGCGTGTCTACACCTTCTGTGATACATGGTACAATAAAAAAATCGTACAAGTACCTATATATATAGCCGGCAACTGCGAAATTCTGCGCAATCCTCCGACCGTAACGTAAGTATCCACACTAATAATTATTATTTAAATTAGGTGTTTTTCATAATTATTTGTTAGATGTAAATGTAAAGACAGATATTTCTGGCTATTAGTTTCGTTAGCGCTCTTACTTTAAGTATCATCAGACAAAACTAATTCAAAATTTCAAAAATATCTTCATTCAGTAGGTAACATAGTTACAGTTTGAATCGTATTTTTTTACATAACGATCGTCTCATCCCCCTAACACTACTGCATCTTCTCACAATCTGTACAGCCCGGGAAAAGAAACTGCAAGAAACACCTCAGCACAGGGCCCTAGACGTTCTTTTTTAAATAAGACATAAAGTACTGTTAAGTATATCATTTTGTAATTTGGCTGCCTAATATCAGATCCCAGACAGTTATATCTTCTAGGTAATCACTAATCTTATAATTAGCCTTTCTTACAAATTTTCTGTTTAATTACTGTTTTAAAACTGTTCAAAGCTAAATTCTGAATATCAATGGGAATCTTAGTATAAAAACGTATATTTGCCCCTTAAAACAATTCTATAAGTTGATTAAATATATTAAACTTTCATAGATATATTGTGATGCCAAAGTTAAATTTATTTCTATAAGTATATGATATCTTGGGTCCCAATTTATAAACCCCTCGAATGCCTCGCTTTTGTAGAACAAAGCTGCTGTTAACATCTGAAACATGACCCCACAGCAAGATACCGTAAGGCTATGGAAGTAGGGAAAGTAAACTAACCGCGCGATTTTTACATCAGTTATTAAACGATTTTTTTTAATGCTGCTGAGCTGAGCCTTTTGGATAAACTCATCAATACGAGGAGTCCGATATGAGCTCCAGTTCCCTATATTTTAGAATAATAGAATCAGCAGCCTACTAAATTAGACAGCGTAAAATAAACATATTTTTACTTTGTTTTATTTTCATTCATTCTGTAAACCAATTTACTATCTCTGAAATGGTGCTGTTTACATCGTCAAGGGATTCTCGTAGTCTCTTTACTTTAAAAAGTAACGACGTATCATCTGCAAATAGTACCACTTCATGTTTTACAAGACTAGGTAGGTCATTTATGTAAACTAGGAATAGAAATGGACCTAGAATTTAGCCCTGCGGGACGCCTATACTGACGTCAGATCCATGATCTCGAGACGTGCACATCAACCTTTTGAACGCGGCGACTAATACACGACTCCATGAGAAACGTAATCGAAGGCTTTGGAAAGATCGCAAAAGACACGAATAGCATCTTTGGACTCCATCCAAGTCTGAAAAACATGATTTATTAATTATTATAATCAGAAGGTATAAGCCTAATAGTTCCCTATAATAAGTACTTTATTTAACTTAGCATGATTAGAGTGGCATATCGCTCGTCTCTTTTACTCCAGATTATATACTATATCGCTCTCCTACTGGCATTCTTATCATATGAGTACTTATAGATATCATGACAGATTTAAATTCTACCTATTCTGTGATTGGCCAAAGGTATATGTTAAAAAAGTCCCATGCGGGGCGCAACCGAAACATAGCTCAATTTATAAAACATATGAGATAAGTACAACAATATACTATACTTACAGGAGGCATCATCGGAATAGGTGGCTAAATGTACCTATGATAGGTATGCTATTCGAAGTTTTACAAAGGTCATATTAAAATGAATTAGTGAAAGGAGCACTAAATGGTTATAGTACCGGTTTTATTGCGAAGATATGACAAGATAATGATAAATTACTTATATTGTTTATTATATTACTTATATTCATTATTATACTTATATGGCGTCAGACAGTCATGCTATTGACTCCTGGGCTTGTCGGACAAAGTTCGGTAATCGCTTAATCCTGTGTTGATTTGTGATTATTATGTTTAAAATCTCGGAGAAGCTCGGTGGCGCAGCGGTAAACGCGCTCAGTCTGCGATTGTTGAAGTTAAGCAACTTTCGCAAAGGCCGGTCATAGGATGGGTGACCACAAAAAAAAGTTTTCATCTCGAGCTCCTCCGTGCTTCGGAAAGCACGTTAAGCCGTTGGTCCCGGCTGCATTAGCAGTCGTTAATAACCATCAATCCGCACTGGGCCCGCGTGATGGTTTAAAGCCCGATCTCTCTATCCATCCATAGGGAAGGCCCGTGTCCCAGCAGTGGGGACGGTAATGGGCTGATGACGATGTTTAAAATAAACTCGCCAAACCTGCAATGCTCGTGGCGCCACCTCTGAGTATAGAGGAGCTTCATTTCTAAAGAGAAAACTTGTCTCGAACCGTAACTCTCCGCCCCGCACCAATACGTATTTGGCGTTGAGCTAGACTTACATACACCACACTCTCTAGGTCTTACTTTAGTTTAAATACCTACGGGTATTTAGCCACTAAGGACACAACAAAAAATAAGCCAGCTAAGGACATAACAGCCTCCGTGGTTTAGTGGTTAGAGTATTAGGCTCATTAGACATGGGGACATTGTCGAAATCACTTTGTGAGACTGTCCTTTATTTGGACTTTTCAGGCTTGAATCACCTTGTATCGTATTCATAATTTCATTTTATATTTTTCCGCGAAATTGAATGTCGAGATTCGTTTCTAAACGTGTAGCGCCATCTAGCGCACTATGAGTCCTACTAATGACAACCGGGAGCCACCCCCCCGCGCCCCTGGCAGTGAAGAAAAAACTATGGACACGCGTGTGCGCGCTCTCTTATAAATAAATCGTTTTGTCCTAATTTAATCCGTAAATCCGCTTGTAAGCTAATAAACTAGCATATTCTACGTGTTATATGAACAATTGGTGATAAAAGTTGATCCTGCATTGGAGTTCACCATCAATTCGAAGCCTCAGCTTGATACGTGCGCCGGCCGGCTGAAGAGGAATTCCATCACCCCGGAGCGGTTTACTGTGGCAGCCCAGGTAGGACTCATATTCTATATACGCCAGGAACCGAATCTCGACCTCTCGAACCTTTAGATTCCGAAACCAGGCGTGTTCATTAAGAAACGCTTGGTCCCCAGACGTTGGCGAGATCATCACGCGTTTTAAATTTCTCGTCCCGCCACATCTTTTTGGTGCCGAAACCCGGGAACTTAGGCGGTTCCCATTTAAATTAATCTTATTAGAGTCATATCTGATCTAATTCATTTTCTAAAATATAGTTTTCAAACCGACGCTATTTTGTCTAATTACATTCAAATCCGTCCGCCATCTTTCGCCATTTGCATAACTTTCATCTAATTTCCAACAATTACATAGCAAAATATTTTTTGTAATTTTTTGCTAAAATACGAACAGTTTGCTATTTAACAAGTGTTATTTCATTAAAATAATTGTTTCTAGATCTTTTAGCAATAGAATTATATCAATTTTATTTGAAAAATAACAATTGAGCTTGTTTAAATCGGATTGCCGTTGTTCGTATAATCCGACTCGTTACGAAAGTCAAGCATACGCACAGACCTCACTCGTCTTGAACGACCTCCGTAAATCTGTCGCGTTATTGTTTGTTTACATTCTGTCCGAGATCGTATTTTATTTGTCTTTCAAGCGGATTATTCACTTTATTTGAGTTAATAAATCAAGTGGTGTTACTGAGTGTTATCTATACTAGTAAAATAAACAATATTCTAGTGTAAATAGTGCGTAATTGGTAAAAGAAAAAGATTGTTGTTTCGACAAGTAAGTTTGTGTGCAAATTCTCTTAACTAGCCGGTGCATATAGATTATACTTGTCATTATTCGCACCAACAATTTATTCTTAACCTCTTTATTTACGTAGCTATAATCGTAACTCGTTATATACCTATATCATCCGTACACCGGCCGAAACAAATAAAGTTTAGGTTAGGTTTCATAGGTATGTTCTCATTTCGTATCAATTGTTTATTTTAGAGACACCACTTGTGTTACTCAGACTTCAACTCGTTAATACCGACTTCTCTTGTAAACTTACCTTTTGTTTAGATAGGTTCTCGTGTAGGTATTATTCATAATCGTAAACTCGTTATCAGTTTATCAGTGCATTTGAGTTTCTTCAGTATTCGCGCGCGTTTGTACTTACATAAACGTTTGTCTGTGCTCGATTTATAGGTGTTTCAATATGGCTACTTATCGAGTTAAGCGTACTAGCATACCTAAACCTAAAGTAATGACTAAATCAGTTCAGGAGGAGTCTCCTACCATACACGACTTACCATCACTCCGTCGGAAACGTACTTTAGCCTATAATCGTATGAAAAAGATACTCGATGTTGCTCTGCAAGCGAAATCCACCTCTCTGCCTGATGATACAGAGTTGTTTCTCGCGCACTACTCGTCGGTTTCTAAGCTAATAGAAAGTTTTGAAGACGCCCATGGCGATATACTTACCTTGCTGGACGAGAAGTGCGAAGAAGAAGAAGATAGTTATCGTGAACAGTTCGACTCGATGTATTTTGACATTGTAGCTGTTTATTCGCAGTTAACTCGTAAATCCGAGAGCCAATCCACAGCTCCTTACCGACCTGCTTCTGCGCCTACTGTGAAATTACCTAAGATCGAAATACCGAAATTTTCGGGTAACATTAAATCTTGGCCCGAATATTACGACATATTCAATGCATTGATACACGAAAATGGATCTCTTTCCAATACAGAGAAGATGCAATATCTCGTCTCAACATTATCCGGCGATGCCTTGGGACTCATCCGTACTTTTCCCGCTCAAGGTATTTACTATGAAGAGGCCTACCGTACATTAGTCGCGCGTTATCGTGATAAGCGCGAGCTAGCATTCACGTGTTGGAAAGAGATGCAAGCCGTCAATATTAAGGCGAACACACCACTCGAGTTCCGCCGTGTTCTCGATACTTTTAATGAGAATCTTACAATATTAAAAGGACTTGGTTTGCCGACGGCTCAATGGGACTTTGTTCTGTGTTACTTGTTGCTTTCTAAGCTCGATTCCAAAACCCGCTGTGAGTTCGAACAGGCTCACCCGACAACGGAATTACCGTGTTATGCTACGTTGAAGGATTTTCTGTATTCAAAATGCGAAGCCCTTGTTCGTGACACTCATTTCTCTTCTCAAGCTCGTAGTAGCAGCAACAATCCCCGCACTTTAGACTCGAAGAAATCCAATCAAGGACACAAGGCTACCACTTCGGTGTTCTTGTCTAAAACTGACAAAGAATCTGAAAAGCCGGTTGTCAAGCAACCCAAGCCGCAGGTCAAGAGCTCCTCGCCCGTTTCTTCGCCTTCAAGCGTATCGGCTTCTCAATCCGCTGTTAGTGTGAAGTGTTCATATTGTAATTCGGATCATTCCATTGCACGTTGTGTTACTTTCACTAACCTCCCGTTACAAGCTCGCACCGACTACGCCAAGGATCATCATTGGTGCTTCAACTGCCTAAAGAGTTCGCATGGCGTCAGGGATTGCAATTCTCTTTTCAGGTGTCAGAAATGCCGCCAAAAACACCACACGCTTCTTCATAATGATGACAGTCATCCTGCTGAAGATGTATCTACCTCTCAAGAGGCTTCGTGTCACTCTCCGCAAGTCCGTGTGCTTACGAGTATTGGCGACAGTTCCGTGGTTCTCCTTTCAACTGCTGTAATCAGTGTCATGGATTCGTCGGGCCAGTTTCATTCCCTTCGAGCTTTAATCGACTGTGGTAGTCAGGCTCACTTCATCACCGAGCGCGCCGCTCATCGCTTGGGGCTTGACTGCGTTCCCTCGGCTCGAACCATCAGTGGCTTAGGCAAATCTTCGGCTTCCGTGTCTGGAGTGGTCAAGCTGAAAATCGGATTAAATGATAAGGTTGTGTTCAATCTCGATGCATTAACTATACCTAATATATGCGGATACGTACCTAACGTGCGATTGAACGCGACATCATGGCAGCATTTGCGCGACTTACCTCTCGCGGATCCTAACTGTTGTAGGCCCGGTCCGATCGACGTGCTTCTAGGTGCTGAAGTCTTCTCGTCTCTTCTACTTCCTGGAAAGGTTGGTGGAAGCTCTACTCAGCCCTCTGCGTTGAACACGGTCTTCGGCTGGATTCTCCTCGGCAATGCTAGCTGCGGGAAGGATACCGAAGCTGAGATTAATTCTTTTCTTATTACGAATGAACAACTCTACAATGAGGTGAAGCGGCTATGGGAGTTAGACTCTATACCGCAATCTTCACATCTCTCACCTGATGAGCAGAAGTGTGAAGACATCTTTTCGAACAAGCATTCACGTGACACATCCGGCAGGTATACCGTTGCTTTACCTTTCAAAGAGGGTAAAGAAAATCTCACCTTTCCAGGATCACGTGATATTGCACTTCGTCGTTTTCATGCGCTCGAACGTAAACTCAACAGTAATCCGGTTCTAAAAGAACAATACTCGGAATTCATGAATGACTATCTCCAAAGTGGTCACATGAATGTCGTATCGCCCGTAGACTTGACCAAAGGGAGGTATTATATACCTCATCATTGTGTCCTCCGCCCTGACAGTGCCACTACGAAGTTACGCGTCGTGTTTGATGCCTCCGCTAAAGACATGACAGGCAAATCGTTAAACGAAACTTTACTCATCGGTCCAAAATTGCAAACGAACATTTTGGAAATTCTTATCCGGTTTCGTATTCACCCTGTAGTCTTCACATCCGACGTGCGTCAAATGTATCGACAAATTTTAGTTCAGGAAGAGGATCGAGATTTTCAGCGCATCTTCTGGCGCTCCAACTCTACGCAACCAGTTCAAGAATACCGCTTGAACACCGTCACTTACGGTGTTTCTTCAGCTCCCTTCCTTGCGTGTCGTGCTGTCAAGCAACTCTCTGAGGATGAAAGTGATCTCCATCTTGCACATTCCATCGTTCAATCCGACATGTATATCGACGACATTGTTACCGGCTTTCCTGACTTTCAGCAGGCTTTACAAACTAAATCTGAAATCATTGACCTCTTGGGCCGAGGCCAAATGGAACTGCGAAAGTGGGCAAGTAACTGCCCTGAGCTGCTTGCCGACTTACCTCCGGAGCATTGCCTTACTAACCAAGTGTCGATGGATGTTGAAAAGTCTCACACTTTAAAGGTTCTTGGATTAATTTGGGATCCTCAAAGTGACACCTTTTCTTTCGAAGTTAAACCGCAAATACGAAGGTGTACCCGCCGCACAATCCTCAGTGAGTTGGCTCGTATTTTCGATCCATTGGGCTTCTTGTCTCCGATAACGCTGTCATCTAAAATCTTAGTACAGAAGCTCTGGATACTCAACGTGTCATGGGATGATGAACCTCCTTCTGAAATCGTTCAACAGTGGGAACTCATGCTCGAGCAGTTGCCTACTGTCAAATCCCTGAGAATTCCACGCTGTCTTGCTTCACCGACGCCAGTGTCCTGTCAGCTTCATGGATTTGCAGACAGCTCTGAATCCGGATACGGTGCTGTAATATATTTGCGCTGCTGTGACCCTGACGGAAATATTCAGGTGTATCTCGTTGCTGCAAAATCTCGCGTCGCTCCCACGAAAAAGGTCTCTCTGCCGCGTCTGGAGTTGTGTGCCGCAGTCCTTCTCGCCGATCTCCTGCAAATAATCAAAGAATTGTACTTACCATTGCTGCCGATCACCGATACTTACGCGTGGTCCGATTCTACTGTGGCTTTAGCTTGGATTCGATCTCCTTCCTGTAGATGGAAAACCTTCGTTGCCAACCGAGTCAGCCATATTCAGGAGTCCATACCCGGAGCAAACTGGCATCATGTACCTTCTAGCGACAATCCGGCAGATGTCGCCTCTCGTGGTCAAATGCCAACCGAGCTCGTTCACAACTCGTTATGGTGGGCGGGTCCTCCCTGGCTTGTTGATAGCTCAGATAGATGGCCTAGCGCTGGTCATGATGAGACCCAAAACAACAAAATCTTACAGGAAGAGAAAGGTCAGACTTTGCTCGTTAACGATGACATTCGTCATTTCATCGATCAGCTTCTTGAGAGATACTCTTCAATTCGGAAGGTTCAGCGTATTCTGTGCTATTTAATTCGATTCGTTCATTACTCGAGACGCAAAGATAGCGTTCAATCTTTGTCGTCATGTCCTTTAAGTAGAGTTGAGCTTCATCATGCGCTTCTAGTTATCGTTCGTCACGTTCAAGCTCAACATTTTGAAAAAGAAATTGCTCAGTTAAAAGAACAAAAACTTCTTTCTAAGCAGTTCAGGAAACTCAGCCCTTTCTTGGATGATCATGGTGTTCTCAGGGTGGGCGGTCGGCTTTCACGTTCCGGCTTGGAGTTCGAGCACAAGCATCCCGCTTTGCTGCCTCGGTCCTCACGTTTTACCTACATGATCATTGAAGAGATCCATGCCGAGAATGGTCATCCCGGAGTGAACACTTTGTTGTATTTGCTGACTCAGCAATTTTGGCTTCTTTCACCCAAACGTGCCATACGGCATTGTTTATCTAAGTGCTTGAAATGCTATCGTATGAAGCCCACTCCTCTTGAACCGTATATGAGTGACTTACCTTTTGTACGTGTTAATCAAGCGAAACCATTCTCAATAATCGGTACTGACTACGGCGGTCCATTCCGCATAAAACTAGGAAATCATCGTGGTGCAAAAATCGGAAAGGCTTACCTTTGCCTATTCGTGTGCTTCAGCACAAAAGCAGTACACCTCGAAGTCGTTTCCGACCTCTCGACAGACGCATTTATTGCCGCACTGCGCAGATTCGTAGGCCGTCGTGGTAGAGTCAGCATTATTCACTCGGACTGTGGTACGAATTACGTAGGCGCGAGTAACCACCTAAATTCATTGATGAACTCAGCCGCTCGAAGTGAGGGCATCGAATTCCGTTTTAATCCGCCATCGAGTCCTCACTTCGGGGGAGTATGGGAAATCCAGATCAAGGCTGTGAAAACTCACCTTTACCGCATCGTCGGTACACAAACCCTTAATTTCGAGGAATTAACAACATTATTTGTCCAAATCGAAGCTATGCTTAACTCGAGGCCATTATACCCGGTTAGTTCAGATCCCAACGATCTTACCGTGCTAACACCCGGTCATTTTCTTACGTTAGAACCAATGACGACCGTTCCTGATGAGGACTATTCGAATCTTAACCTAAATCGTCTCGGGCGATGGCAGTTAATACAGCGTTTTCAACGTGACTTCTGGGTCCGTTGGAGGAATGAATACCTCAATTCTTTAATGCAACGCGCAAAATGGACATCATCGGAAAAACCATTATCCGTAGGCTCCGTGGTAATACTTAAGACAGACTCGACTACGCCTTTGCACTGGCCGTTAGCACGCGTTCATGAGCTACATTCAAGCCCTGATGGGGTCGTGCGCATTGCTACTGTTAGATTAGCAAACGGTGTTTTCCTGACAAGGCCTTTAACTAAGCTTTGTCCGTTACCTACGCAATCCGATTAATTCCCCATACGTTTACAAAACAAGTTCATTAGTAAGTAAGTTTCTTTAAATTCGCTTCGACAAATTAGCACAGACTGTTCGTATTATTTTGTAAATAAATTCGAAAATACTAGCCGTATTTTGGTGGGCGGTGATGTATCGTATTCATAATTTCATTTTATATTTTTCCGCGAAATTGAATGTCGAGATTCGTTTCTAAACGTGTAGCGCCATCTAGCGCACTATGAGTCCTACTAATGACAACCGGGAGCCACCCCCCCGCGCCCCTGGCAGTGAAGAAAAAACTATGGACACGCGTGTGCGCGCTCTCTTATAAATAAATCGTTTTGTCCTAATTTAATCCGTAAATCCGCTTGTAAGCTAATAAACTAGCATATTCTACGTGTTATATGAACAATTGGTGATAAAAGTTGATCCTGCATTGGAGTTCACCATCAATTCGAAGCCTCAGCTTGATACGTGCGCCGGCCGGCTGAAGAGGAATTCCATCACCCCGGAGCGGTTTACTGTGGCAGCCCAGGTAGGACTCATATTCTATATACGCCAGGAACCGAATCTCGACCTCTCGAACCTTTAGATTCCGAAACCAGGCGTGTTCATTAAGAAACGCTTGGTCCCCAGACGTTGGCGAGATCATCACGCGTTTTAAATTTCTCGTCCCGCCACACACCTGATTGTCCAAAAAAGTAAGATGATTCCGTGCTTCGGAGGGCACGTTAAGCCGTTGGTCCCGGCTATCAGCCGTAAAAACACCTCCACCAACCCGCATTGGAGCAGCGTGGTGGAGTATGCTTGAGGGGATCCAGTTGATTGAGGGGAGGCCTGTGCCCAGCAGTGGGACGTATAGGCTGTTTATGTTATGTTGAGGAGGAGTAAGGAGGATCGGGTTGACTGTCTGTCTCCCCGGTAAGAATGATATTTTTGTATGTAGTACCCAGGTGTGCATGACGGCCTAGCCAAGGGGCAAACGTTCCTATTTCTACAATAGGTTAGTTTCCAACTAGTCAAATCAGTTACTTTTTACTAAACGTCAAAACACGAAATTACTATGTAATTTCTTCATTAAGATTCATAATAATTAAAATATATAAAAAAGAAAACTTTTTTGTCAACTTTAGATCTGTCTTTATTTAATAATTAGAATTTCGTAATTTATCTTTTACCTAGGAAAGTACCCAATTGCTAATGTAAGTACACTTAACCGAATAAAATAAATGATATTACGTAATTGCGAGTTGGTCTTTAAAGCCGTCAGACCGAACGTTCTTTTAAAATCCATAGGTACCCCATTGTTTAACTATTGTGTTTGAGGTTGTGAGTTAGCAAATGAGTACGGTCACTAGCATTAATATGTATACACTTTTTTGACAAATTAAACTGTAAGTCTCACTAAACGTCAAAAATATGTTAGTGCGACAGAGTCCTAAAGTGGGTACATTATATTGCTCATGACTGTACTTGGAGAGATTTGGTATTTGGTCCTCTGATTCTTCTTCTTATCGTGTGAGTTGTAAGGTGGAATACCAGCCTCATCAACCCTGGTGTCAGGGTTATGATTGAGCCGCCAAAGGCCTTTTTGCCGATTGCTCACTTACATCAGTAAATAGTAACCGGGACCAACGGCTTAACGTGCATTGGTGATCAACCTGTAATGTCCTAACCAAACTAGGGATCACAAAGCGATTTTTGTGCCACAGAGTCGTGGTCCTCTGATTAACACAGAGCTATAAAAAGTGATTAACCGAGAGCTGTACTTTCTTGTTTGTAGTAAATCAAAATGCGTTGGTTATGGACATTGCTCTGCCTGTCGGTCCTGCAAGCTGCTAGATCGGAAGACTACGCCAACAACACATCCATACAACTGTTCCAACAATATGTACAGATCAACACCACCACTAACAATGATCTAAGTAAGTAAGTACTACAACCTGTAATATGTCATGGCCCACTATTGGGCACACGTCACCTTTCAGTCAACTAGAGGTAAGGTAAGCTTAATATGTATATGTCGTGGCCAGATCTTAGAATTGATCATGTCATGATGTGCTCGATCATCAACTACAAATAGACAACTTAAGTTGACTATATCGTTGAAACGTCTACGTTTACGAGCTGTCTTCTGATTATTTCTGGCTCTACCCTCTCATAAGCTTCATTAGCATTACTCCCGAAGTGAGTTTAGGTATGTATGTGGTATGTAAAAATAAAATATAATAAGTAAATGTTTATTTTTCAAAAAGGGACAGAAGATTCGCATGTTCACATGCGCGCTGCGTAGCCGTCTAATGCGATGTAAAGGAATCCTAAACGCAGATATTGTTCGAAGCAATAGCATAATTACGAGTATATAACATTTATTATCTACCTACCTATTTACACCTAACTACATACACATATCTACGCTCTATTACCTACTAGACATTAGGAGCCTATTAACGAGATGACCCCCGTGCCGGATTGTTCTTGGCGCAAAGGTTGTCCATCGCTGTACAGCGAGGAAATGCGGGTAGTGTAATGGGCACCTTCGCGCCCGGATTAGTCAGGGGCGGGCTTTTTGACGAGTGCAGTAAATAGCATTATTTTTGTTAATTATTTATGTAATTTCGTGTTTAGTTAATGTAATTAAATTTGTCTTTATTCCTTATTAACGAGATATGAAGCATATTTTATTTCATTTATCCAATCCCATTATCAATTTAACAGTGTCGGAAAAATGATAAATATAAAAAATATAAGCAAGAGAAGTGTGTCAGGATCGAAGCAAATGGAATTCTATAGTCTCTGCTTACTCCGATGGGAAATAGGCGTGAGTTTATGTATGTATGTGTATGTATAAAAAATATAAGCTCTACTCCGCTGATCTATTGCGGTTTGGTGGTGAAGGTGTGGTACAGTCAACTCACTAGCCAGAGTTTTCAAGCTGGCCCAACCTACATATTGACCGTAAACGACTGTTATTTCCAGCGCCTGCGGTAGAGTTTTGGACTACGCAAGCAGCAGATGCGGGTGTGGAGATGACAGTACTCAACTTCACCGAAGGATACCCCGTCATAGTGCTGAAGTGGCCCGGTACCAACTCCTCCCTCAGCAGCATCATGCTCAACTCCCACATGGATGTGGTGCCTGCTAGTGAATCCGTATGTATCATTGAGAATGATTCATCCTATATAAAACAATCCATAGTGACCAGCCCAGCGACAAATGTTCTTATTTCTATATTCGTTAAGAAATAACCACGTATCATCATCATCAGCCGTACGACGCCCACTGCTGGGCATAGGCCTCCCCCAAAGATCTCCACGACGATCGGTCCTGCGCTGCCCGCATCCAACGGATTCCCGCAACCTTCACCAGATCGTCGGTCCACCTTGTAGCGGGCCTACCCACTGAGCGTCGTCCGAAACGTGGTCGCCATTCTAGAACCTTTCCGCCCCAGCGGCTATCGGTTCTCCTCGCTATGTGTCCTGCCCACTGCCACTTCAGCTTTGCAATTCTCCGAGCTATGTCGGTGACCACGAATAATCATCCCAATTAAATAAACACCGTCCCGGTCGATAATAGCAGCAACGCGTCTCTATTTATGCACATTAGCGAGTGTACAAATAGGAACATCTGCCACTTGCTTAGGCACTAAGGTAATCCTAAATATTTTTAGAAAAGGTTCCGACCGGAGCGCCTTTGAAATCATATCACATATATTTTCAGCAAACCTCATATTGTAAAACATTGGAAATAAAGTTCTGATTGCTCAAATTGGTTATTTATTACACTATCATTCAGGATGGCTGGACCTACCCTCCGTTCTCCGCATATTTGGACGACGAGGGCGTCATCTGGGGCCGAGGCACTCAGGATATGAAATCCGTCTCTATACAATACCTGGAGGCTCTCAAAAAGCTGAAAGCCGACAATGTCACTCTGCTTAGGGATGTTTACATGACTCTTATGCCTGGTGAGTAGGTACCTTTGTATTATGATATTTACAAACCTTTAAGTGCTTATCTCTATCTCCTAAGTCAAATTTTCTAAATAAACTTCATCCTTTCATTCATCCATTCATTTATTTTGTTATCTAAAGTGTTTAGATTAGCCTATGATAAGGAATGTCAATAGAAAAAAATAAATAAACAGTTAAAAAACAAGAAAACATGCGTAACACAATCGACGGTCACAGAATAACGGTCTACGGTGGAAAGATAACACTGAACTACAAGAGATCCATCACATTTATCCTATTTAACTTTTATTAAACTTTGTATTACTACTAAGTGAAATACTTATTCTGTAGTATACCTAGCTGTGATGCGACTAGGTTAGTGCCATATGCGGCAATTTTATCGTACGATAAGTCATTTAAAAAATAACCCTTTTGTCAGGATTATTATGAAACCACATAGGCCCAGAAAGGCCCTTTGACTTGGATCTAGCAACTACGTATTTAAAATAACTTACGCTCATGACTTTATCCCAATTGGGTAAGTCAGAGGTCGATTAATCACAAATTTAACTTAGTACCCACACCTCAACGAGCTATGCGTGCTTTCTATGAGTACGTACTTATTTAAGTAAATTAAACAGTAACCGGCTACTTAATAATAAATACTAAGATACTAGTCTTACAGGTACACAATGGTGCTAATTCCTGCAGACGCCATCTAATTTTATTTTAAGTTATACCTGTCATTTTCTTATCCGCTGAAAAAGAACAAAACAACCGTCTAAAAATTTTACATCGGCCAATAAATAAACGGATTGCATACCAGCGAGATGTCTATTTTATTCGCCCGGGTTAATCAATCGTTTCAACATTAACTTGTTGACAATCATCCGTCCCTTTCCTTTTCGGCGGTTAAGAAAATGACGGGTATAACTTAAAATAAAATTAGGAGGTATCTGCAGGAATCGGGGCCAATGGTTAAAAAATAATCCGATTACAATATTTCATTACAGACGAAGAGACGGGTGCTGCCAATGGAATGCAACTTTTCGTGAAAAGCGACGAGTTTGCCGCGATGAATGTCGGACTGGAGCTCGATGAGGGAACATCTTATGCTCTGCCCTACGGCGCTATCTTCTACCAGGATAAGTCGCCATGGCGTTAGTGTTCACTTTTGCTTAATACTTACATACATTTTGTAATGGTTCTGTACAATCTACTCTGACAGCGTGCGTGTATGAAACGATGAATGTGGAGGAAGCACGAGAAGTGTGTCATCGAAGCAAATGGAATTCCATTGTTGCTGCTTACCCCCCGGTGTGAAATAGGCGTCAATTTATGAGTATATATACTTATAGTGAGGCAATAGATTACATTTTTTACTACTCAAAGGTTGGTGGTTTATGGAGATCTTTGATTGTAAAATATAAGGATGATATCTGTGGTCAAGCGATCCAGAGTTATACTCTACTGTCTATCTTCATGTGATCTTTTTAAATATATTCGTAACTTATTGAAACAAATGAAGACCTCTCAACAGACACGCTAGTTCAATCCATGTAAGAAATGTAAAAAAAAATCTGTTTTCCCTGAATTTAAAGTATCGTGTGTGATTCGAAGTTTTGTTGAAAAAAATCACTTGAGAAGGTGATTTTTCAGAAAGGCGCTTACAATCTTTTCTCTATAAGGCGACGATAAGCAGCTAACTTTAACTAGTGAACTTTATGAAGTAGGTAATTAAAGTGATAATTGAACGTAATGGCTAATTTGTCGAATTTTATTCTTTGCAGAAATCCAAATAGATTGCTATGGAACCTCGACCCACAGTTCACAGTTCCCGGCCACTAACAACACTGCTACTGGCATGGTAATTAATATACTTTATGTTTTTCTCTCAGTGTTACATTACATAATATATTTAGGTACCTAATGGCCCTGATTCCTGCAGACACTTCCTTATTTTATTTTAAGTTATACCTGTCGTTTTCTTATCTGCCGAAAAGGAAAGAGACGTGTGATTAACATCTGTTAATTTTAAAATGAATGAATAACCCAGGCGAATCACATAGGCATCTCGTTAGTATGCAACCCATTTGACGTGTGTTGTCGACTTAATTTGGTAGAATAATTCGCCAACATAAAATTTTTAAAGGGTTGATTTTTCCGCATAAAATTGACGTGTGTTATACATTTTATGCATGTCGATTACCCATCCCTTTCCTTTTCGGTGGATAAGAAAATGACGGGTATAGCTTTAAATTAAATAAGATGGTGTTTACCTACAGGAAGTAGCATTAACACCCACACTAATCACTTCGAGAGATAGAGTAACACAAGTTCATATTACTATAGAAAAACTCCAAAGAAATGTGGCATACTCCTTAATTATTAATAACTGAAAGTATTGCAGTATATTAAATTACTACTGCTTTATATTATTTAAAATATTACTTGATTTTTTAAATTAAAAATGTTTATCCGGCGTAAACAGAGTAGAGTATTGAGATGATTGGACACATAATAAGACACGACGAATTTATTAAAAACATCATAAAAGGGAAGCTACAAGGAAAGAGAGGAAGGTAAGACCAAGAAGAGCTTTCAACATGGAACAGATTAAAGAGAAGGCGAACGTCGTGTCTTATAAGGAAGTGAAGGAATTGGCTTTTGATAGACAAGAGTAGAGAATGCTACGCCGACAAGAGCGTGGCTTTTAAATTTAAATTAGTGATGTGATGTAAAACAGAGTATCTTTTTCTTTACTTATAATGAAAGAATATTATATTGTTTTATTCTTTTAATTGACCTACTATTAGTAAAAATGAATGTGGAAATGATACATCAAAGTTATTTTTACGTTTCAGTGCCGCAATGTGATCAACAAGTTCTTAGAGTTCAGAGACGCGGAGTACGTCAAATATCAGGCTGTAGGAATTTTGAACGCCGGGAACTACACCTCAGTCAACCTCAACAAACTTAACGTTAGTAAAGTATATTAGCGTGTGTATATATCTATCCTATTTATCTCTAGTTTTTCTTCGCGACACCAAACACTTCAGGACCCCGATACCGACCCCGCCGGCGTGGTCGACGATTTCCCTCAATCAGCGCTTATCGTTATCGACCCACTAGGGTCGATTAATTCTTTCAAATATTTTTCCTCTTAGACGACGCCCTGAGCCGAGGTTCGCGCCCAACTGAGCACCGTCAGGCCTGTTGTCTTAAACGTTGTACCGGGTGAAAGCCTTCAGTGCTCCCCATTTGTCCGGCCAAGTAGTTGATAATGGTATACCTAAGCAGAGCAGAGCAAGATTCATTAATTGTGTCAATTATTTTAAAATTTTGATAAATATACTTACTTAGCTGAAGGTGAGACTATTAAATATTTTATTAAAAGTAATAGAGATGAAAATCGACCGCCTTATATCCTGTCCTGTGCAGGGATGCAAAGAGTAAAGAAAATATTTCACTCACCATACAATATCATAAGTCATAATTAGTAAGATTATTTACGAACGGCGTCCGTGGTCCAGTGGTTGAGCGTTAGACTCACGATCCGGAGGTCCCGGGTTCGAATTCCGGTGGGGAAATGTCACAAAAATTACTTTGTGTTCCCTAGTTTGGTTAGGACACTACAGGCTGATCACCTGATTGTCCGAAAGTAAGATGATCCGTGCTTCGGAAGGCACGTTAAGCCGTTGGTCCCGGTTACTACTTACTGATGTAAGTAAGTAGTCGTTACATGAGCCATGTCAGGGGCCTTTGGCGGCTCAGTAGTAACACTGGCGCCAGGGTTGATGAGGTTGGTACTCCACCTCACAACCCACACAAGAGAAGAAGTAAGATTCGGGCAGGATGACGTGATGTGCCAGGATGATAATGGAGTGAGGAATATGTGATGATGTGACCTCTTATAGGCATATAACAGCTACATTGATTATGGTTTATTAGTTTAGGTAATAAGCTGTAGGAAAGTGGGAATACTATGTAAGGATAATGAATGGGAATTTGATTGTTATGGTATGAATGGAGGATGGTTAAGTAAGAAAGGGGGTCTATGGTGCGATGACGGTCGGGTTAGAGGATTTTGTTAAAATATGAGGAGTAAAGATATTAAAAATATCCCGTGTTATTTCTATATCCCACAATTTAGGTTTTAAATGATCATTGCACTTACATGCTTTGTTGTGTGTAGGGTGGCACGGCCAACAACATCATTCCGAGCCACGTGAGTCTCGTGTTCGACATCCGGCTGAACATCACCATCAACGAAACCTTATTTGAAGCTCAGGTACGTTGTTCAAGTATCAGACATTCCCGCTTCCTACCCTTTCCTATCACCCGGCGGCGCTCATTCATTCATCGAACACGCTCACTCAAATTTCCGAATCATTCATTCTCTTCTTGCTTCAACAACCGTGCGTGAGAGTGCCGGCCGACCAAACAAAATACAATTATCATCATAAAAGTGCACGCAGCCATCTGAATCATCATCTCCGAGGGCCCTCGTCGAGCAACGGTATCCCCGGGGATATAAATCTCCGTTTTGCAGCGCATCTGTAAGTTTTTTCCCACCTTCCCTCTGTTACTTGTCTGTAGGATATTTTTGCAAAACCGCCCTTTTCGCTCAAACAACCAACGCGACCTATGTTTACGTACACCACTGGAGCTATCGAAGCTATCTTTACCAAAACACAAACAACGTATAAACGTATACGAACGATAAATGAAGTTCTAAAATAATTTATTCCTCTCCAGATTTCAATGAAAAATTGAAAACGATTGAAAATGCTGTCTCATTTTTCTCAATCAGACGACTTACTGTGATTTTAGCGCCAATTGAATACTTGAATAACCAAAAAGAGAATAGTTGTGAGGGTTGTGAGCAAATTTTTAGGGCTCCGTACATACATACATAAACTCACGCCTGTTTCCCACCGGGGTAAACAGAGACTATATAATTTATATTTGCTTCGATCCTGACACACTTCTCTTCTTTCCTCCACATTCATCAATCGTTTCATACACGCACGCTGGTTCAGAGTAGTTCGTACTAAACCTTTTCTAAGGACATCTCCAATTTCGTCAATGTTAGTCCTTCTAGGTCTAGGTCTTCCTCTGCCCGCCCTACCGTCAAGGCTCAGTACACAGTGAGTAAAAACGGGACCCAGTTATTAAGAGTTTGTTTGAGTCTGTCTGTCACCACACTATATTTCAAGAACCGCGATGACTAGAGAGACAGTCGATTTTTTTACAAATTAAAACAACAAACACTAAAAACAAAGTAAAATAAATATTTAAAGGATCCCTTAAATATTTATATAACAAAATCGACTTTTTGCTCTTTTTTGCTCCATATCAACCATACCATACCATACCTACTGTTTTTTACCTAGTCAATGGTACGGAACCCTTTGTGCGCGAGTGTGACTCGCACTTGGCTTTGTTTTTATTTAAGTACATTTATTTATAGCTGAACGAATGGATCACGGAAGCGGCGGCAGGCGGCAACGTCACGCTGACATTCCTTCAGAAGGATGCGCAGACGCCGGCTACAGTCATCACTGCAGACAACCCTTACTACACCACCTTCGTCAGCGTGTGCCAGCAACAGTATGTTATATCTACCCCAATTCATTGAGAAATCCTTAGTAAATTATTGTGATAGCCTAGTATGTTCCGTTTCATACTTAGGTTAGGTTAGGTAAGTTATGTAATTACCGACCTATGATTTTTTTGGTGTTAAGTACCTTTTCGTCCGGTCAAGTGGTAAATGCCACCCGAGGCAAGTACCTACAAGTCTCGTAAAAATAACTACCAAAATGTAATTTTGATTTATTTGTTTATTTTCAAATTTATGATATACAAAGACAATGGACATAGGTCTAACACAAAGCTCGTTAAGCTGTGGGTACTTCATCTTGCGATACCTCTGACTACCCTCATTGGGATTGAGTCGTGAGCTTAAGTTGTGTTGTTTTTTTGTAATAACCCTACGGCACTAACTCGTTTTTTTTTCTTACAATATGTTTAATCTAAATGTCTCTTTTGCTCAGGAACCTGACAGTGGTCCCCCTGGTACCTCCAGGCGCGACAGATGCCCGCTACATCCGCGCGGCCGGCTACCCAGCCTTCGGGTTCTCCCCCATGCCGAACACCGAGCTCCTTCTGCACTCGCCGAACGAGCGACTCAACGCTACCACATTCCTCACAGGCATCGACATCTATATAGCCCTCATTAAGAACCTCGCCAACTTAAGCGGAGATGAAATATCTGCTGACCCCAGCTCGTATATTGTTAAAACTGCTGGGTAATAAGTATCACATCAACAACATTTTATCAATGAATTAATAACTTTTAACACATCAAGGACAAGTTACGAAACTAGCCGGTTGAGACAATAGCATAGAGTGCCTAAAACGGGCCATCTGCGGATCCTTTTAACCTTCTTATATTGCCTAGTAGGTACTTACTCTATATTTTTCTTATACGCTCATAATTAGACTTTTTAATGAAATTTTTCTGAACTTTTGTACAGTAATACATAGTAGTGCCTACTGTAATATTACTTGTAAGCTTTCGTTGTGAATTGTATTAGGATTACTGTATTAAAAATTGATTTTGAAAAAATATATTGAAATAAAGCATGCTTATTAGCGTACCTACTTGGTGCTTGAAAATTGATGTTATTTTTTTTCTAAACCAACGGACTTCGTCTATAAACTGTAGTCTCTTCGGTTTATGGGTGGACCTTGAGATCAATGTTCGGCAGGGTATTATTGATACGAGTAACTTATCTAGTTGTTTTGCGGGCAAATCTTGATTTGATCAGAGAAGTCTGGGGGAAGTCCGTACATCCATGATTTTGACGTTCTTGGTGGTTTTTTATAGGTTTTGTCGATAGGTAGTAGGTTCACTAAAAATATCATCCAGGGTGTCGAAATTTTATTCAATCTATACAAGTAAGGGTTACTTGTAAAAGCGCAAAAAAAGAACTGAGTCAAATCGAGAGTGTACGGACTTTCCCCTATATTTTTTGACATCGACTGATTACATCTTAGGCCCGTATTAATAGATCGATCTCAAACGTCATCTTAAGTGCGTCTCAGCTGTGATTGCCTTGAGACGTGAGCAACGTCTTAAGTCTGTCACTAATTAATAAACATGACTTAAGCTCAACTCAGCTGAGATTGATCTCAAGTAGCAGATGGAGATGAACTCATCTTTCTTTCTCATGTTACTTGAGATTAAGCTTGAGTTGACACTCGGAACTTGAGATTGGTTTATTAATACGGGCCTTAGACTTTAAAAAGTTTGACTCATTGCAAAATGTGTCACACTTTATTGTTCATTGATTTATATGCGTATTATACATATCCTGTTTTGTTTGTAATACATTAGCCATTACTGAGAAAGCAAGTGATGAAGGAAAAACAGGGAAGTCCTATGACCGTGTTACTTAGTAATCGTGTTATCTGTGTTTCCTTCCTATCTCAGAAAATAATACTGCGCTTTCCGACTAACTAATGCCAATAGAGATAAACTACTTAAGTAATATAAAATCCTTAGGCTTTTGCGCCCTAATAGGGTAGGCAGAGCCACGAGCATTCAGAAGACAACTTGCGGCCTCTTTTGATTCGAAGTCCCAAGATGGATATAATAACTCATATTGTGAGAGGTGATAAGCCCATACGATCCATCATGATGGAATGGATTAGGGGACTATATTTTCTATCACCAAAATTTATATTTGTCATCAAGATGTATCACCTAATAAATAGATCTATCGCCACGAAATATTTTCGTTCTCAGATAAACAAAAATTGTTCCCAGGTATGAATTATCAAATTAATGTTAATATATGGCGAAAATAAGAGATCGATAACCAATAAAATTATATTGCATTACATGAATATAAACTTCGTTCTTATAATAACAGTTTTGTTACTTAAATAATAACTCTGTGCTCAGAATGGTAGATCTGTCACCAAATAAATCGATTATCGATCCCTGACTGCGACTCCTTTTTATTTGATATTTTGTCACCAATACAGTAGTAACATTTTATTTCGTTCAGATATTAAATTAATAGTATTCGTTACCAATTTAATACATCAATTTATAATTTTAATGAAAAAATGATCAAAGGGGCGGAGACAAATTGGCGCGCTTTAAAAATTGACTAATCCGGCCTCAACGATGGGTAGTAGGTAACTAGGTTCGATCACACGATGCGCGACGCGGGCGGCGTGCTATAAGCCAGCTATTTTAAACCAGCGCTGATTGTTCAGTGGTAATTATTTTAAACAGTAAATATCGATTATATTGACTTTAATTGTTTTATTTACTACTCTGCTAAATATAATTTATACTACCAGTGGAAATTTAGAACCTTGGGAGTCTAGTTAAGTAGCAGAATCTTTTGGTTGAAACGATGATGACAACCCTAATTTTTTATTTGAACTTAATGCAATTTTCTAGTAACATAATTTGATTTATTGGTAATCTCTTTAAATTAGTTTGTTTAAATACTTATTAGGACACACCTATTATAATACATACAAAAACATTTATTTGGTACTAGACCTTATATCTCAGGATTTTAGGTGATTTATTGTGGAACTGATTTTGCATTGTTTGGTGACTACATTTTGGTGACAGATCTACTATTTTGAGGACAAACCCTATTATTTAAGAAACACAAAACTAATTAAATTGGTGATAGCTTAAATGATACCCAATGGATTATGATCCCGGTCATTCTGCCGCAGATATCAACACATACATAAGATCACGCCTATTTGTCGTTGGAGTAGGCAGAGACTACGTAATTGCACTTACTACTATACTGAGACACTACTTTCGCTTATTTCACTATCATCAAAGTCTTAATGCATGCTCGCCAGCTTAGGTACTCTGTAGAATAAACAGTTGGAAGGGCTGTGACTTTTCACCAGTAATAAGTGTCCAGATGTAATTTCCACAGACTGTGTGTTTATAGGGGATATCTGAACAAGTAATTACCTATAAGTTAACGGCCTCCGTGGTCCAGTGGTTGAGCGTTGTGCTCACGATCCGGAGGTCCCGGGTGGGGACATATCACAAAAATCACTTTGTGATCCCTAGTTTGGTTGAGGTTGAGTCTGATTATCCAAGAGTAAGATGATCCGTGCATCGGAAAGCACGTTAAGCCGTTGGTCCCGGCTGTTACTTATTAATGTAAGTACGTAGTCGTTACATGAGTCATGTCAGGGGCCTATGGCGGCTCAGTAAAAACCTTCACACCAGGGTTGACGAGGTTGGTAATCCACTTCACAATCCACACGATAGAAGAAGATAAGTTTACTTAATAAGTACATAAAATTACGCTCTGCACACCTATCACGCGGGTAAAATTTACAGCCCTTCGAATGTTGTCTTACAAACGTCTGTACGCACTATCTCCAGAACGGTTAGTAAGTAAATATTGCCAAAGACCGAAGTAGAATGTCAAATTAGCAATTTTTTGTCAAAAAACTGTTTAAGCTACTAATTAAAAACACACTTGAAATGTTAAAAAACGAATAATGAAATAATCCAGGCAGCAAAAAAAAATACAAGTTTTCCTATATTACATTTTCAGGAACAGTAATGGGCCACCAAATAACTTGAATATTATGAAAATCATCGTAATTACTTATTTATTGCTTTTTAGGGTTCCGTAGCCTCATTAGGCTACCATTGCAAAAAACGGAACCCTTATAGATTCGTCATGTCTGTCCGTCCGTCTGTCCGTTCGTCCGTATGTCACAGCCACTTTTCTCCGAAACTATAATAGCTATACTATTGAAACTTGATAAATATGTGTATTCTATAAACCGCATTAAGATTTTTACGCAATGATAGAAAAAAAACAATAAATTTTGGGGGTCCCCATACATAGAACTGAAACTCAAAAATTTTTTTTTCATCAAACCCATACGTGTGGGGTATCTATGGATAGGTCTTCCAAAATGGTATTGAGGTTTCTAATATATTTTTTTTTCTAAACTGAATAGTTTACGCGAGAGACACTTCCAAAGTAGTAAAATGTGTGTCCCCCCCCTGTAACTTCTAAAATAAGAGGAGGATAAAACTAAAAAAAATATATGATGTAGATTAGCATGCTAACTACCAACGAAAATTGGTTTGAACCAGATCTAGTAAGTATTTTTTTTTTAATACATCATAAATCGTAAACCGTAATTTACTTATCATTCAATCAACTCAACTATAGAAACGAAAAAAAACTTTTATATTATGTTACTTGCTGTTACGGAACCCTTCATGGGCGAGTCCGACTCACACTTGGCCGCTTTTTGTTTATTGTATTGGTTGTCGTTAAAGTATGAGATTTTTCAATAAAAACAATATAATAATAGTATATATTTAATTGACATTGTAAACGCGATGACTTCACAGCCTTATTAACTCTCCATAGAGTTGGTAAAAGGCGGATGTTAGAATTACTTTTTATTATGTTGTTAATTTATATTATAGTTATAAATTCATTTTTATGTGGTCCAATAAAATAATCATTTTGTGATCTGATAACTATTATAAGGTATCGTATCTCATGTAAAGCCGCGTATCCATTAGATGCAGCCAATGTCTCACCTTGACGCTACTGGTCACACTTAGGCTAGGTTCACACATTTTTGGATGATTCGATTTTAAGCGAGGAGCTCGGTGGCGCAGCGGTAAACGCGCTCAGTCTGCGATTGTTGAAGTTAAGCAACTTTCGCAAAGACCGGTCATAGGATAGGTAACCACAAAAAAAAGTTTTCATCTCGAGCTCCTCCGTGCTTCGGAAGGCACGTTAAGCCGTTGGTCCCGGCTGCATTAGCAGTCGTTAATAACCACCAATCCGCACTGGCCCCGCGTGGTGGTTTAAGGCCCAATCTCCCTATCCATCTATAGGGAAGGCCCGCGCCCCAGCAGTGGGGACGTTAATGGGCTGGTGATGATCATTTTAAGCGCACAATCAAGCGGGTGTTCATACGGTAAGTTTTCATTCGTCCAAAACGAATTGCAGTTATTTCGAGAATAAAACGGATAATTCGATTTACTTGTACTTAGTGATGTACGATTTTTTCCAATACAAACGTCGTGTGAACGGTCATATTAACATGTGAACTGCAAAAAACGTGCAGTAGGTACAAAGCCGTGTTGCCTTATTGATGAGTTGTGGCTCTGCTCATCCCTAGAGGATTACGGGGATTATGAGAAACTAAACTATAACGCACGAAAAAAATGTAACGAACAACATTTCGACTTTTGAAGAACTTCGGGAGGCTCCCGCCAATGAATATATAGTTTAATAATACTCCAAATGTCATTCGACATTAAATTGCTTTGTTCGGTTACCATCGACAGTTATACGATAGATGAAGATAACAGTGTTTTATGGGTTACAATCGCAGGTTCATCGTCAAGATTCTCTTGTTATCATTTGCATGGAAATGTATGGTAAGATGTAGATAAAGTTTTTTGGATAAGGTGATAAACGGCTGTGTAGCTGTAGTGTTTACAATGTCTCAAATATAACTGCTAAGTTAGCAGCTTAATAACTGTTGTGTTGATATTAAATATTTTAACTTATAATAGCGTGATGAAGTAAATAATCCTACCACCAAAGTTTAGAAGTTTTTATCGTATTTACTTATTCAAAAGTTCGACGAATACTTAACCTTGTTTTTTGGCGAATAAGTTTTGATTTTGAAGTTCGATGAATAAGTAAGTAAGTAAGACTTTTTTGTGGACAAGGTATCCGTAAGCCCCCAATTTGTCATTTGTAGGGTAATAACACTTATCATCAAAAACGTTGTTATTATTAGACTGAATTTTTATCATTATTTACAACACTAGCTTTTGTATGAGACTAGAAGTCAGTGTGACGACACAACAGGATAGATACTGCAATATATATATAGCGAACTGTTTCCGAATTCTCTGCAATCCTGGGACAGTAACGTAAGTATCCACATCAACATTAAATTAATTAAAATATGTAATAAAAACAAGTGTTTGATAACGAAAATATAATATTACAGATGTGTATACCGACATGTTTGAAGCGTGCGATCAGATAAGAGTATTTTAATTTCCAAAAATGTTAAGCACGTTTATTTGAAAATAGTACTCACTTAAATAACTTAGATAAGGATTAAGTATTTATATCCGAACTAATCCTCTCAATCGCGTAGAGCATAAAGTGATTCACTCATCGGTCCTCTTTTTATCTGCCAGTGATAATTACGTACAAACAAATCTGATGAATGAGGCGATGGAACAGTAAAGTAAGCTGTAATTGTGGAAAGAGGTGACTTCCCAATACATAATAATATTCTATTTGGATTGTAGTAAATAAAAATGCGTTGGTCGTGGAGTGTACTATGGCTGGCAGTGCTACACACGGTTACTGCGAAGGACTACGCCACGGATGAGTCCATAAAGGTGTTTCAACGATACCTCCAGATCAACACTACCTCCAAAAATGATCTATGTGAGTATTTCTGATATTATTTATGTACTCATACACGGCAGAGGGTAAAAAGAAAACTTAAAAAGATGTTAACGCATACATGCTTGTAACGATACGATGCATCCCGCGCAAGTCTACAAAAGGATAACGCCAAAGTAATATACTTACGTCCAATATCATACTTCACATAATACGTTTCTCTTACCTACGTACTTAATTTACAACCAACATCGGTTTAAAAAAAACCATTGACGTCACTCGTAGATTTCCCTCGCGACGTGCTAGTTACTCGATTTTCGATTTTCCTCATTAACCCAAACTCTTACCATCGTGTGTTCTTAGAGTGTTCTACATTTCATTTATCTGTGGGAATTTCTTGGACCTCTGGACTCTCATACGCTGTGATTATTTTCTTCTTCTCTCGCGTGGATCAATGACCGACCTATCCAACCCGCCCCTGACATATAAAACTGTCTTCTAGGCGTTAAAAAGGTCACATTGAAGCAATTAATATAAGAAAGCAATATTGCTATTTGACATTTGTTGAAATTTCGCATATTATTTTTAGATGCGCGAATGTCAAATTGCAATATTACTTTTTAGAGTTGTTTCAATGTGGCCTTCATTTCTTGTTGTTATTTTCAGCTGAAGCGGTAGAGTTCTGGAGGGCGCAGGCAGCGGCCGAGGGTGTAGAGATGAAAGTGCTGACCTTTAAGGAGGGGTACCCGGTGCTGGTGTTGCGGTGGCCCGGCTCCGACTCCTCGCTCGGCAGCATCATGCTCAACTCTCACATGGACGTCGTGCCTGCTGATGAAGACGTATGTAGCATTTGAATGTTTTTTTTTAAACTAGTCCATATTATGTTAGTCACAGAAAGCTTAACTTAGTAGCAAAGTAGTAGCAAAGCTTAAATTTGTACCAGGATTGGAAAACGACAACATAATAATATTAAGCTAGAAAGGACAGGCCTGAGTCATCGATGCCGCGGAGCTACGTAGCGATGTTCAGTCTATTATTTGTACTCATATAAAACTATAAAAGCTATGCTGTGTGATCTGTAGGTAGGTAACAGTGACACAGTTACACTTTGAATCGGAAATTTTGACATTAATAAATATAATTTTTGTCGAAAGTCTCGTCCACCTAAAACTACTGCAGCATCTCACGACCTGTATAAAGTAGCTGCAAGAAAAACCTTGGCACCACCCTAGACGTTCTTAAAAAAATAATTTAAGAATACAATTTCAATAATATAAGTATCTCAGACTGGGAAGACGTTTGAAAAAAAAAACATTTGTGTCACGTTATCAGATCTGAATATATATGTCGTGGCAAGATCGTAAAATTGACCATATCGTTGAAACGTCAACGTTTAATGATGTATCAATCAACGTTTGGCCATATCGTTAATGTAGGTAGGTGGTGTCCATGCTATGTGGTGTAATAAAAATGCGAATAGTCGATTAATTTCTTAGGTTCAAAATTATGTACTTATTCGATATGAAATATTGAACAATAACATTGATCCATCGATTATAATATCAATCAAGTTTTAAATATAATCGACACCAGCGCCACTATCGGTGGATAATGTTACTAATTTTACGATATGATTGCCAACGTTTGGCCATATCATGAAGTAATCATGCATTTAGTTGCTCATATCGTTAAACGTTTTGTGTTCATTGATCTGGCCAAACTACATCATGATATGCCAAACGAATGATATTCTATTTCATGAAATGTGACCATTTCATGAAATGATCGAGCACATCATGAAATGATCAATTCTATGATCTGGCCACGACATATTATAAAGTTAACTTGGAACCAACTTCAGTGGGGAGAATGAAAACTCAGATTATCACCACTTGTATAATTCAATCAACAAACACTTTTTCACAACCTTCTCGGACCGTTCCATGAAATCGACTGGCTCTCCGAGCCACCGACCTGACGCAAGTAAACCCCCTCTTTTTCTAAGACAGTGTTGCTAGTGAAATAAAACTTGTTTTACTCAAATATTAATAAAATATTGTGATAAATTTAATTAAACCTAACAATCGACCGTCCTGACACCGTGGGCGTCCCCGCTCACGATGCCGGTTGCATAACCTAACAATCGAAAAACTGGTCTTTTGCGTCAAGTAAGTATAACCCTAGAGAGAAAGAGAAGGAAAAAAAATGTTATTCACAAAAGTAACAAGTTAAAGTAATTTACATCCATAAACATCGATTGAAACTATAGCAAAAGTACAAACTATGTGTTGTAGATTACTTCTTAACAATGCTTACCTAGTTCTTAACCAAAATATAAAACTGAATTATAATTTCCAATCTAGGTAATCAAAATTAACTAGTAGGTATCCACCAAACGATCGATAATCAGTGGCCTACCAGTTAAACAAAGATATTTCCGTTTGTATCTACCGAACGATCGATTAATCGGTATTATTACATACGAATCAAATATCATGGGGTCAACCGAACGATCGATAAATCGGTAACCCCAAACCATGTCTGTACCCGAACGATCAGTCATCGGGTACTTGACAGAGTCTACAAGACGATCGATAACTTGCAACCAATTCATAGACCTCTTAATATCCACTGCATCAGGATACGAACCGATCAAGTCTCACGCCTGATCTGTAAAACAAGAATAATCCATCTATAGCAGTTTGTTTCTAACGTCCTAAAAAATAACAACATAATACTCAAGATCGCACTCGCATTGGGATAGTCAGGGGTACATGCACCACATGGTGAACCCAGTACACAAGCTACATTAAACATTAATCACTCTCGTTGTCGCTAACACTGCTGTCGGTGTCATTTCCGTGTACTTCCAAAGCGGAGATATGGATCCACGGTTTCATACGATCTACCGCAATTGTTGTAGGGCGTTTATTTTGTGTGCTAAGGAGACCGGGCACTGGGGCTACAGTATATCTATCATTCCCTAAAACTTTTGACACTCGATAGGGTCCAACGAAAGAGGGCATGAGTTTTTTACTTTGCCCGTCGTTGTTAAAACATACTTTCGTGATTTTGACGAGATCTCCCTTTTTATATACATGGGCGGGTTTTCTTCCTTTGTCGTATGTATTTTTTTGTTTCATCTGTTCACTTTCAATCCTGTGTTTAACATCCATACGCAGCTCAGAAATATTACAATCTTTTCGAGTATCCATCACAATTTCATTTAAAATGGGGTTCGATTCTCCACTCATTTTGGTACCAAAGAATACTTCAGATGCTGTCCTACCCGTAGTTTTTTGGGTCGTATTATTCAATCCCCACTGTATAGTCCCTATATGGCTGTCCCAGTCTTTTTCACCGTACTTGACGGAAACTGCCCTAAGAGAATCAAGAATGGTACGATTGTACCTTTCCACTTGGCCGTTTGATCTTGGGCTGGCCACAGCGTTAAGTATATGTTTGATTCCTTTATTAAGGCAGAATCGTTTAAAGGCGTGAGATGTGAAACTACTGCCACGGTCGCTTACAAGGCGATCTGGGGTTCTAAAGATGCAGAATATATCGTCAAGTGCCCTGATAGAGTTTTGGCTATTAGTGTTTCTGACTGGTTTTATAAAACAAAACTTAGTAAAACCATCCACAACAACAAGCAGGTAAGTATATCCCCTTTTTGACTTCACGAAGGGCCCAAGATGGTCAACATGCAATGTATGGAAAGGCACTTCTACTTTAGCGATGGGGTTGAGTAGACCTTCTCGAGTCCCAGAATTGTTCTTCGCGTAAGCGCATTCAATACATGATTTAACATACTTTGTAACAAATTTTGTCATTTTAGCAAACCAATAGTTTTTCTTAATTCTTTCAAGTGTCTTTTCAATCCCAAAGTGCCCGATGTCGTCATGATTCATACGACACAGTTGCCATCTTGCGCCCTTCGGTACTACCCATCGAATATCATTTTTGTCGCCTCCTATGTATCGAAAAAGCTTATCTCCTTTCATAATATAGTTCGCCCTAATATATTTGAGCTCCTTCTCATCAAGATTATTACCCAGAATATCTCGTATTCTAGACAACTCTGTATCACCAAGCTGAAGCGTATGGAGCCAATCCTCTCCACTAATTGTCATCACTGCGGGGAATTGGTCTGTAGAGGCTTCATCTATATCCAAGATGGGATTTCGAGACAACGCATCGACATGTCCCATTTTGACACCTGGCCTGTATTCGACGGTGCACTGAAACTCTTGCAGGAGTAACCACCAACGAGCTATTCTGGGGATAAGATCTCTTTTAGAAAAAGTTGACCGGAGTGCGCTACAATCGGTGATAATTTTAAATTGTTTCCCTAATAAATAAATTCGGAATTTTCGCAATGAACACACGACTGCCAATGTTTCGAGTTCATAAGAATGGAAATTCTTTTCTTCTGGCGAGGTCTGTCTGCTGTAATACGCCACCGGTCGAAAACCTTCACCTCCTGTTGGACGCTGTACCAATATGCCCCCAACGCCAACCTTGCTTGCATCGGTATGCAGCTCAGTCTCTGCGTTTGGGTCGTAAATTGCCAAAATTGGTCTGTGGATCAATTTCGCCTTTAACTGTTCAAAGGCATCTTCTTGACTTTCGGACCACTCCCATACAGCATCCTTCTTAAGAAGCTTGCTTAATGGAAAAGCAATCTGTGCGAACCCTTGGATAAACTTCCGAAAATAGCTTGCCAGACCGAGGAATTGGCGAACATTGTGAACATTTTCGGGTCGTGGGAAATTCATTACACTGAGAATCTTTTTTTCACCCGGCCTAACACCAGCAGCACTTATTTCGTACCCGAGGTAATCGATCCTATCTTGCAAAAAGTCACACTTTGAAAGGTTTAACGTCAGATTGGATCTTTCAATAGAACCAAGAACCGTTTCTAACCTTCCTAAACACTCATTAGCATCCTTTCCGTAAATAAGCACGTCATCAATATATGCTGTGGCCTTGTTGAAACGAGCCGTACCCAAAACTGAGTTTATCATGCGCTGAAACACAGCAGGCGCGTTCGCCAAACCAAATGGCATACGATTGAATTCGTATTGTCCATCCGGTGTGACGAACGACGTGAGATGCTTGCTGTGTTCAGTTATTGGCACCTGATAGTATCCTGAAGCGAGATCTAACGAGATAAAACATGCCTGGCCAGATAAGCGTGCGATCTCATCCTCAATGATGGGCATCGGATACCTTTCTTTTACAGTGATCGAATTTAACATCCGGTAATCCACACACAACCTAGGCTTACCATTCTTTTTCGGGACAATTATGATTGGGCTACAGTACTCAGAATTTGACTCCCTTACTATGTCTGCGTCAATCATTTCGGAAACCATATCACGAACCTGCTCCCGCTCGCGTTGAGATAACCTGTACGGTCGGTAAACGACAGGGCGTTGACTATTTAACTCGATGTTCATCTCAGCAGCCGATGTGCATCCTAATTCCTTTAAAGATGACGCAAAACAATGAGCGTATTTTTGCAGAATACAAAAGAGGCGATCCTTGATATCAGTTGGTACCTTGTCGCATACTTTAACCTGGCTCAAATCTAATTCACCTTCAGTCATGACCGGTATATCTGAAGTATCTACCATCACCCTGTTCACAATAGCTACTTTTTCAGCACGGCATATCACACTATCTTCCGAGAACCAACAAGAACCTGAACAGGGAAAAACCGTAACATTGACATGACCTCTGCCACAATTGTAAAGACCTCCACTGATGAAGTATTGCCTGTTGGGTTTGCCTGCAAAGCCACTATTTACTAGAACTCGGCCATCAAAAGAAGGATCAATCTGGCCTTTAATTGAGGCCGGACCACATACTTTTACTATCCCAGTAGTTTTTACTTTGAACAATGACTTATCAGATGTTTCGGAATCGGAAATAGGTATTTCACTACCTATGTGAAGAAATTGCAACTTATGAACATCCTTGTAAACTATAATGTGAGGCTGCTCTGTATAAGATTGTCCGATTAATACGGGCTTTTCAAGTAGATCATCTGTGACGACCTTGCAAGCAACTAGAGCTTTTACCCCATCGACAGTCATATCAAGTACTAAACCCCCTAACGATTTTACTATTTCATTACCAAACCCTTTCATGAGCGACGGGGAGTTGTCATGTTTCAGGCCCAACGCAAGAGTGACAGACTCCTGGATAAGTGTCACTTCGCTTCCAAAGTCAACAAATGCCTCAAAATTACAGTCATGAATTTCAACTGTCTTTATAAATTTTGATTTAGGATAATTGTCGTTAGACAGATCTATTGAGTCAATTAACATAGTCTGTTGTACATTACTGGATTTTGGCTTATTGTTAGTCTTAGTAGGACAAAGTTCACTGGTATGCCCTACCTTGTTACAGCGAGTGCACTTTATAAGGGGTTTCGGACAAAAAAGGAAACTGTGTCCTTTTTCTTTGCAGTTATAACAGCCAGTCGATTGACCAGATTTTGCACCCGATCTTTGGCTGAAATTACTGCTATTTACCGTACCAGGGTCATTATTCTTGTTCCTAATCTGATTTCGATCTGCAGTTGGGTTCGTATCCTTGCTGCTAAGCAAGAATTGTAAGAGCTGATCGGGGTACGTACAGCGTAAAGCTAGGGCACTAGATTTAAGATTTTTATCGCTGATGCCATGGATAATGCAATCTGTTGCACGTTTGCCCTCAATGTCGCATTGATTGAGTAATGCCATTTTTTCATAATAATAAACCTCTATGGGCTCGTTAAACCTACTTCTTCTACTAAGCATTTCCTCCAAGGTCTGGCCATAATTTTGTTCGTAAGGAAACGCACTTAACAGTTTTTCCTGCCACTCTTCCCAAGAGAAGAGGACTGTGTTCAAAGATTCATACCAGGTTTTAGCCAGGCCTTGGAGTTTCAGCGTCGCAAAATGTGTGGTCGTTTGATCATCCCACCCATATACCAATGCACACTCGTTAACCTTTTTTCAGCCACACGTCAATGCGTTGGTTTTTTGTAGAAGGATTAAAGTGGGGTAATACGTTCATGTAATCGATCTTTTGTGACGGAGTGCTGCGGGCAGTTGGGTGCGGTGTCAAACTATCTTTCAAATATTTAAATACATCCAAAAAATCTCGTTTAGACAATGAAGGGCTACATGACCTTTTGCAAACTCCAGCGGGGTCTCGATGCTCAGCAAGGCGGACATCGCGATGCTCGCTGCGGTTGGGGCCGATGCCGCGATGCTCAGTACGACTGCGGCTGGCGTGGCGTTGCTCGGCGGGGCCGCGACTGCTCCCTCGACGCTCGGCGTGACTGCAGCTGGCTACGCGATGCTCGGCTTCGCGACGCTCGGCGTGGCTGCAGCTGGCTTCGCGATGCCCGGCTTCGCGACGCTCGACGTAGCTGCAGCTGGCTTCGCGATGCTCAGCTTCGCGACGCTCGGCGTGGTTACTGCTGGCTTCGCGATGTTCGGCGTCGCCGGCGTCGCAATGCACGGAGCGTCTGGAGTCGCGGTGCACGAAGCGACTTTGGTTGCGATGCGCGGAGCGACCGGCGTTGCGATGCTCGACGCAACGGGCGTCGCGGCGCTCGGCACGGCTGGTGTAGCGATGCTCTCGACGCCTATCCCAATCGAGAAGCCGTTGTCGTTCTTCTAGCAGCTGCCCTTCCAAGTATTTGATACGTTCCCGGCTCCCCCGGGGGTCGGAACTGTGATGTCGCAATCTACTCCGGCTGCGAGTTTGCGAACGGCTTCGTCTATCGGGCATTGCGTTAGGTGTCTCAAGCCTTCGCCGAGAGTCGCGACTGTGATTTTCATCTGGTTCTTCCATGTCCTGAAATCTCGGGGAACAGAAGGGAAAACTGATTTAGTAACGTTCTAATTATGACAACTTGAATTGTATTGTATAGGACTACGTTTTAGCTACTAGTAAAAGTATAAATACAATATTAATAAAAAATAAATTAGAGACAAAAAGAAAGCACTGAAATTTAAACTGTAGTACTCGGGCTTATTTATAAATATTATGTACCGAAAACAAACATGCTAATAAAAAGAGCCAGTACAAATAATACCCAAGAAAAATAACTAGACTACGTCAATACCCTTTGTTACTAAAATGCTTATAGCACGTGTAATAACACGTGTTTTTTTTTTTCAACTACAGAATAAAGATAATGATAATGGGCGTGTACTTACGCGTTGTTAACGCTGTCTATCCCACTTCTGAAGTATAAAGTTAACTTGGAACCAACTTCAGTGGGGAGAATGAAAACTCAGATTATCACCACTTGTATAATTCAATCAACAAACACTTTTTCACAACCTTCTCGGACCGTTCCATGAAATCGACTGGCTCTCCGAGCCACCGACCTGACGCAAGTAAACCCCCTCTTTTTCTAAGACAGTGTTGCTAGTGAAATAAAACTTGTTTTACTCAAATATTAATAAAATATTGTGATAAATTTAATTAAACCTAACAATATATACAGGGTGTTAGTGACGTCGTAACGAAAACTTTGATGGATGATTGAGACTATGATTCTGAGATGATATGAAGTGGAATTTTCCGTCGCAAAAGTATGGAACAGAAAATAATAAAAAGAAAAACAAAAATTTTCATGAATTTTCCGACTGAAAATTCCACTTGATATCAACTCAGAATCATTGTCTGAATCATCCCCCTCAGTATTCGTTACGGTGTCACTAATACCCCATACCTACTCGTATGGGTACAGTATATACTTGTGCGGGGTGTAAGTGACATCGTAACGAATACTGAGGGGTATGAAACAGCTGATTATTCTGAGTTAATATCAAGTGGAATTTTTCATCGCAAAAGTATAGAATTGAAAATAATTTTAAAAAACTAAAAAAAATCATGAATTTTGCGACGGAAAATTCCACTTGATATCAACTCAGAATCATGGTCTGAATCATCCCCCTCAGTATTTGTTACGATGTCACTTACACCCCGCACAAGTACATACTGTACCCATACAAGTAGGTATGGGGTGTTAGTGACACCGTAACGAATACTGAGGGGGATGATTCAGACAATGATTCTGAGTTGATATCAAGTGGAATTTTCAGTCGGAAAATTCATGAAAATTTTTGTTTTTCTTTTTATTATTTTCATATATATCAGGTATACAGGGTATACCTACAATACCTACATGTCGATCAATGATATGAGGTTGTAATACTCTACATTGGTATAATCTTTGTGTTCTAGGAAGGGTGGACCTACCCCCCGTTCTCCGGTCATCTCGATGAAAACGGCGTCATCTGGGGCCGAGGCACTCAGGATATGAAGTCCGTGTCTATACAGTACCTGGAGGCTCTCAAACGATTGAAAGCCAAAAATGTCTCTCTCCTCAGAGATGTGTACATGACGCTTATGCCTGGTAAGTACCTACTTATTTATCGTGTGACTTATTCATAGCTATGATGATATTATAGGTAAGTTTATATACTTTAAACAAAATCCAAACTAACAATACTCACTACGTAGAAATTATCTTAGTATATCTCACTTTATGAACACTGTGTAGGAACAGGCGACACCCAATGCATGTATCTACTCTCAGTCGCTCAATACGCGAGTGTAATCGTTAGTATTTATTGTTATGTTATGTGAGGTTCAACTTGTTAACAAGCGGTAACGAGCGAACTACCTACTTTTTCACTACATTGTATACTCATCTACTTATCCAATTAATATATTTTTTATTGTATCTACTTATAAAATGTAAGGATAGACAATGAGTTACGGTGTACAGAAAAACTGTTACTTCGAATAAATAAAAAAAGTGTAAGTAACAAAAAACAGTATCATTATGTTTGACACAAACTCTCCGAATAAGAATACAGTCGATTCCTATTCGGGGTAGGGGATGAACTAAGTACGCGCGTTTCACCGAGCTATAGTAGGCGGACATGATAGGTGGTGAACCGTCTGTAATAGTCGATAGCCAACAAAAAACTTAACACATAGGTGATATCTTTTACAGAAAAAGTAAGGATTCTACCGCTAGTGATTCAGATATACTTAACTTACCCTAACATTTTAAGTTGAGAGTTGACTGAGTTAAAAAAAAACGCCCACTGTATTCCGCAAAGTTACCATTGACTCTTTCTCCAATTTATCTGTTTTCTGTAGATTCCTGATTGCATTCCGTTTATCGATAATAGTATCGATTAGACTAGTGAATCTATAGCTTTGTGGTGTAATCAAAATGCGAATAGTCGATTAATTTCTTAGGTTCAAAATTATGTACCTATTCGATATGGAAAACTGTTCAATTACATTGATTCATCGATTATAATATTAATCACTAGCGCCACTACCGGTGGATAGTGTTACTAATTTTACGATATGATTGCCAACGTTTGGCCATATCATATCGTTAAACGTTTTGTGATCATTGATTTGGCCAAACTACATCATGATGTGGCCAACGTGTGATATTCTATTTCATGAAATGATCATATTTGAAATGGTCGAACACATCATGGAATGATCAATTCTAAGAACTGGCCACGACATCTATATAAGTACTTACGGTGATTATAATAATTCTGTAGACAGGCAATGCTTCGGAAATCAGTTCAATGGACGACATTGAACGTTAAAGTTCGGATAATAAATGATATTCATAGACCTCGTATATCAAAATGATATCTAATAAATATTAATTAAAAACACTTTTCTGTCATATAAAGTAAACACAAACAATCGTAATTAGATAGGCCAATGTAGCCAATTTATGGTGATAAAATCTATTGATAACTACGGTTACAGTTACACTTAAAAAAAAGATAAGATTATAAAGACAAGCATTCAATCATTGTTATCTCTAAAAACATCTTGTTAAACAGTTAAGGTAGATGGACACATATGACTCACTAAATTGTATAACAATATTTTAACTACGTATGTTTTTTTTAAAGAAAGTCTAGGGCCCTGTGTCGAGGTTGTTCTTGCAGCTTCTTTTCCCCAGCTATACAGGTTGTGAAAAGCTGCAGTAGTTTCAGGCGGATGAAAAGTTCGTGATGTAAAAATAACAATTCAGTGTGTAAATATGTCATATCTTTATTCAATAATAAAAATATTTTTGAATTTTGAATTCATCAATTGATAACATATTCTTTTATCACTTACAGATGAAGAGATCGGCGGTGACTATGGAATGAAACCTTTTCTATTAAGCGATGAGTTCGCGCAGATGAACGTCGGTGTGGCGTTTGACGAAGGAGGATCCTACGCCCTGCCCATCAGCCCTGTCTTCTACCAGGATAAGGTGCCATGGCGTAAGTAAAACAGCCTTCGTGGTTTAGTTGTTAGAGCTTTAGACTCACGATCTGGAGGTCCGGGTTCAATTCCCGTTGGGGACATTGTCGAAATCACTTTGTGAGACTGTCCTTTATTTGGTAAGGACTTTTCAGGCTTGAATCACCCGATTGTCTGAAAAAGTAAGATGATTCCGTGATCCGGAGCGCACGTGAAGCCGTTGGTCCCGGCTATTATTCGTAAAAACACCTCCACCAACCCGCAGTAGAGCAACGTGGTGGAATATGCTCTATTCGCCCTCCGGTTGAATGAGGGGAGACCTGTGCCCAGCAGAGGCACTTGCGTATATATAGGCTGTTTATGACTATTATTTATGATTATAATATGGCGTAAGTTAAACACGTACGGAGCTTACGCTACTACCCACCTTTACTGTAGATTGGTAGATTAGATCATTGTGTGAAGCGCGATTAAAAAACAACGTACCGACCGTTTTTATTCGGTCAATTTCTTTTCTCTCTCTCTCTCTCTCTCTTATATAATTTATTATATTTTATGTTTATTTTTTTTAAAGAACGTCTAGGGTCCTGTGCCGAAGTTTTTCTTGCAGCTTCTTTTCCCCGGCTATACAGGTTGTGAGAAGCTGCAGTAGTTTTAGGCGGATGAGACGTTCGTTATGTAAAAAATGTCGATTCAAAGTGTAACTATGCTACCTACTGAAAAAAGATATTTTTGAATTTGAATTGAATTTGGAGTTATTTAATGGAAAAGAAATATTTAAAATAATCATACTTGCAGAAATCCAAGTGGATTGCTACGGTACTTCGTCCCACAGCTCACAGTTCCCGGCGACTAGTGACACCGCTACTGGCATGGTAAGTATTTTGGTTAAGGGTGTTGGGACACTCGTTATATAATTTTCGGCGACAATAGATGGCGTGAGTGTAGCCACTAAGCTAAATGAGCTATACACCTTTTTGCCACTACTTGAAAGTCTAGAAAACCTACAAACAATTAAATATATTATAAACCCTACCTATTTTCTTCAGGTTTACTCTGGGTATGAAGCTATTGACAACTTCCTATTTAAATGTTCTTTTTATTAAATATTATTAGAAACTATACATTTAAAAATGTTCTGTAAAGGATTATTTACGTTTATTTTTAACATAAAATACAGAAACTTAGTAAATACTTTTGTATGGGAATGCATATTTAATCAATAATTTCCTCTTTAGCACAAATAAAATGAAGCCTCAGAAATAATGATGAATGAGAAAAAGACTAATTTAATGTACGTTTTACACTGAATCCGCTATACGTACGCCATCTATGTAACGGATAGGAACTAGACAAGGGTCCCTACCCCCTAATAGATATCGAGATAATACAGGGTATAATTGACAACGCAACGAATACTGAGGAAAATGTTTCAGCTCATGATTCTAAGTTAAATTAATATCAAGTAGAATTTTCCATCACAATTTTCATGACTATTTTTGTGTTTTTTAAATAATTCTCAATTTCATACTTTTGCGATAATAAATCCCCAGTAACTAAGAACCTTGAGCTGAATCATCCTCCTCGTTGCGGTGTCAATTACATCCTGTATATTCATCATCATCATCAATTTAAGAGCCACGCTCTTGTCAGTGCAGCATTTTCTGCATTCTACTTTTTTACTCTTGCCTTCCGCCCCGCAGTACTCTGTCTGACGCAAGTAGGATGGCGCCCAGAGTAGTCTATTACAAAGCCATACTAGGCGGAGTACTGACAGTTACTGCTGCCCTCTGTCAGGTTCCAGGTTACAGTCCCTGTGACTTGCCCCTTCCGTCCTGGATATTATAATGAAGTAAATAGGTCTGCCGTTGGAGAGGATTAATTAATGTCGTTTTGTTACAGTGTCGCAATGTGATGGATAAGTTGTTAGAGTTCAGAGACGTGGAGTACGCCAAATATCAGAGCACGGGACTGCTAAACCCCGGAGTTTACACATCCGTTAACCTGAACAAACTTAATGTTAGTATTTACTCCTGATGTATATTAGGTATCTATTATTATAATTGCTTTTTTACCTGACTAATAGAAAATGTTTAAGAGGTGCTTTAATACAGTTGTGCACCAACTAAGCGATATACTTACGTTCGTGTGTTGAGAAACTTTCTACGTAAAGTTAATATTGAATTGTGTATTCTAGGGTGGCACAGCCAATAACATTATACCGAGCCACGTGAGTCTCGTGTTCGACATTAGACTTAACATTACCCTTAACGAGGAGGCCTTTGAAGCACAGGTATGTTTTACGTGAGGAGACGTGTGATGGGTGATTAGAGAATGGTGCTGATTCCTGTAGACACCATCTATATTTCTTTTAAACTATACATGTCATTTTCTTATCCGCCGAAAACGAAAGGGACGGGTAATCATCAGGCTGAAAATTTATGGAACACACGTCAATTTTAAGATCAAATTTAAAATACACTCTCAAATTTTTATATTGGCCAATAACCCGACAGAATTGAGTTGACAGCACACGTCAATTGGATTGAACGGGTTATTCTTTCATTTTAAAATTAAGAGTTGTCAAAAAGGCGGATAACAAAAAACCGAACGACCGAGTTTAAAATAAAATTAGGAAGCGTCTGCAGGAATCGGGGCCAATACAATAGAAATCTGTATTACATTAGAAGTTGTAATCTTGTCTTAATTTTTTGTACCGGGTGAGAGCCTTCAGCACTACCCATTTGTACGTCTCCAGACTAAAATAAGTCACGGTAAAAAAGTGATCTACTTAACAGAAAGATCGGTACGGTGTAGGTACTTAGTTCGTCTTGTAAATGTACCTCCGACTATTTTTTTTTCTTACATACTAATATATGTAAAAAAAAACTGAGGCAGTACCGCGAGTGATATGGGCTAAGGAGCGGTACTTCGTATATGATACTGCGCCGCACTGCGGCAGTTAAACAGCAGACGGCAAACGCTTGAATCAATTTAGGATCATCATCATCTACCTAGCATTATCCCGTTTTTCACAGGGTCCGCTTACCTAACCTGAACAACAGGTCCGGTTTTTACAGAAACCTTCTCTTTCCAGACAGAACTTATAAAAGCCAGCCCAATACAGATTAGGTCACCTACCTCCGAAAATACATTTCTCGGGAATACTCCTCACAATGTTTTCCTTCACCGGTGAGAACGTGATATTTATGATCAACATGAATTCGAAAACATATTCGACAAACATTGATTTTAGCCTGTGCTGGATTCGAATATGCGACCTCGAAGTGAGAAGCAGGCGTTATACCAACTAGGCTACCACGGTTCTGAATCAAATTAGGATATTACGATAAATCCCTGCACAGAATGCTCTCGGTGCTGCCTTTGTGTTGCTACATCCAGCACAGGCAACACTTATTTAAAGTGTTTTGGTCTATTTTTAGCTGAACGAATGGATAAGTGAGGCAGCAAATGGTGGCAATGTCACGTTGTCGTACATTTTGAAGGACAAACAGTCACCGGCAACTAAGACCACTTTGGATAACCCTTACTGGACCACCCTCACAGCGGTCGCAATAAGAAAGTAAGTGACACCCAGTGAGGTGATATTTATCTGAGCGTAATTTGTGATATCAGGAATTATATTATACATTGTTTTAAGTTTACGCGGTTATTATCATAATTAAAACACATAATAACGGGTTCTTACCGCGTCTCATATCCCCATTTAAACGCGGTAAGAACCCGTTATTATGTGTTTTAATTAGGAATTATATTATATCAATGGTTTATAGCTGGCCAGGAGGGTATTGTACTATACACCTCTGCCTAAGCCTTCAGGGATATAGTTATTCACATCTAGTGTAACCTAGCCAGTTAAATCCCCGGGCAACGGCCTCCGTGGTCCAGTGGTTGAGCGTTGGGCTCACGATCCGGAGGCTCTGAGTTCGAATCCCGGTGAGGACATATCACGAAAACCACTTTCTGATTCCTAGTTTGGTTAGGACATTACTGGGCTGATCACCTGATTGTCCGAAAGTAAGTCGATCCGTGCTCGGAAGGCGCGTTAAGCCGTTGGTCCCGGTTACTACTTACTGGTGTATGGACGTAGTCGTTACATGAGTCATGTCATGGACCTTTGGCGGCTCAATAGTAACCCTGACACCAGGGTTGCTGAGGTTAGTAATCCACCTCACAACCCCCACGATAGAAGAAGTTAAATTCCCGTGCTGGTTAAAAGCTGACCTTTCTTATATTAATCTACTTCATTGAAATATACAAATTGTAGAAGTACTTATGAAACTTTACAGCTTTTATTTCAATTGGAATTTGTTCATAATAAATGGAAATTGGAAATGGAAATGTTTGTGTTACAGTCTACTGCCAATCATTCCCATGGTACCGCCCGGATCAACAGACTCTCGGTTCATCCGTCTGGCCGGCTACCCTGCCTTCGGGTTCTCCCCCATGCCCAACACTGACCTACTCATGCACGCAGTCGACGAGCGACTCGGCGCTCCCACATTCCTGCGGGGCATCGACATCTATGAGGATCTGATAAAAAGCGTCGCCAACATAGCTGGATACAGGACAAATGCGGATCCCAGTGTATACGTCGTTAAAACTGCTCATTGACGTTCCTGACTTCAGTGGTCCCCTCAAGAAGCTTGAGAAATACTAATAGTAATTCTACTGATTACCTAGTCTTATACTTTAAGTTTTTAGATAATATTAACATTAAATTACGTGGGGACCAAACATTACGTACCTATCTACCTAGAGAGGGCCCGTTGGCATTATCCATTATAGGTACATACTCAATATTCCAGATTTTTTTTTATAAAATTCGGCTAAGAATTATAACAAACATTATTATAAGTAGGTTTGTTTATTCAGTAAAATAATAAAAGTCCTGACCACTACATTTTTTTTTAATAAAACGTGTGTCTAAAATTTTTGTTGTTTTTTTAAAAAGTATGATGGTACAGACTCTCTCTCTTGGTCGGTCCCTCATATCTGAGGATCGTGGTCAGCATCAGGGTTGCACCTGGAGCGTATGATCTGCCTCCACCGGTTCCTGTCCAGCGCTTCCCTTACTATTGTGTAGAACTTGGATGACGACGCGTCTTTCACTTGGTCAGTCCATCTAGTCGGTGAACGACCACGCGATCTTTTGCCTTCAGTGTTCCCAACCACAGGGGGTCCAAGATAGGTACCCGTGCACATAGGAAGTCCAAGGTAGGTGTACTCGTACACACAGGGGGATCCAAAATAGGTACCCGTGTACATAGGGGGTACAAGCTAAGTACCCGTGCAGATAATCATTTTCATTTATTTTCATTGTAGGTAGATACGTATTCGATACTCCAAAATAAGACAATACACTTCGTACGAAATACGACGCGACTTAATTTATGAAATATTAACTCCAACATATTACGATAGAACATTATGATATAAATATTTACAAAGACACGGGACTGTGACGTACCGCACGTACGCATTGTAAGTATTCATCACAAAATAAGAATATTTAGTGTCAGAATGTTTCGATTCTATTTTTCTCTATTTAGTACGAGTAAACAAATGTAAGTACTTCTTACCTGTATAATCCGAAGAATTTAATTGCACTGATAATAAATATTTTCGAAGTTTTTACTTAAGTTTTCGTTTTAATTTAATAATTTCTTTTGAGAATACTACAATAATCATCACCTTTTGACCTAGATCTTTTTAGTTTTGGCATGATAAACGCGAAAAACAACGTAATGGTGAGCGAATTGGGTGAACTTGATGACACAAAATCACGTAATGATCGGGACGCATGGACCGCTTGGCGAGGCGGGAGCGAGACGGGAGATCATAGTTTTCTTTCTAGGCTTATACTCTAAATGTGTGATGAAGATGGTACATGTACTGCTGCAAGTAAATCGTCTTCGGTTGACACCCTCGCATAATTGGAACAAACATCACTTAATAGGTAAGTTCGTTTGACTCCTAAATAGTAACCGGGACCAACGGCTTAACGTGGCCTTCTAAGCACGGATCATTTTACTTTCGGACAATCAGGTGTTCAGCCCGTAATGTCCTAACCAAACTAGGGATCACAAAGCGATTTTTGTGATATGTCCCCACCGGGATTCGTACCCGGCGCCTACGGATCGTGAGTCCCACGCTCAACCACTGGACCACAGAGCCGTGGTCCTCTGATTAACATAGCGCTATAAAAAAGTGATTAACCGAGAACTTCACTTTCTTGTTTGTAGTAAATCAAAATGCGTTGGTTATGGACATTGCTCTGCCATTCGGTCCTGCAAGCTGCTACATCGGAAGACTACGCCAACAACACATCCATACAACTGTTCCAACAATATGTACAGATCAACACCACCACTAACAATGATCTAAGTAAGTACTACAACCTGTATTATGTCATGGCCCACTATTGGGCACACGTCACCTTTCAGTCAACTAGAGGTAAGGTAAGCTTAATATGTATATGCAGTGGCCAGATCTTAGAATTGATCATGCCATGATGTGCTCGATCAACTACAAATAGTCAACTTAAGTTGACCATATCGTTGAAACGTCTACGTTTATGAGCTGTCTTCTGATTACTTCTGGCTCTACCGTCTCATAAGCTTCATTAGCATTACTCCCGGAGTGAGTTTAGGTATGTATGTGGTATGTAAAAATAAAATATAATAAATGTTTATTTTTCCAAAAGGGACACAAAATTCGCATGTTCACATGCGCGCTGCGTAGCCGTCTAATGCGATGTAAAGGAATCCTAAACGTCGATATTGTTCGAAGCATAATTACTCGTAAGTATATAACCTACCTATTTACACCTAACTACATACACATACGCTCTATTACCTACTAGACATTAGGAGCCTATTAACGAGATATGAAGCATATTTTATTCCATTTATTCCATCCCATTAACAATTTAACATTGTGTCGGAAAAATGATAAACATAAAAAATATAAGCATACTCTACCACGCTTATCTATTGCGGTTTGGTGGTGGTTAGGTGTGTTACAGCTAACTTATTAGCCAGAGTTTTAACGACTGTTATTTCCAGCGCCTGCGGTAGAGTTTTGGACTACGCAAGCAGCAGATGCGGGTGTGGAGATGACAGTACTCAACTTCACCGAAGGGTACCCCGTCATAGTGCTGAAGTGGCCCAGCACCAACTCCTCCCTCAGCAGCATCATGCTCAACTCCCACATGGATGTGGTGCCTGCTAGTGAATCCGTATGTATCACTGAGAATATTTCATCCTATAAAACAATCCATAGTGACCAGCCCAGCGGCAAATGTTCTTATTTCTATATTCGTTAAGAAATAAACACGTATAATCATCCTAATTAAATAAACACCGTCAAGGTCGATAATAGCAGCAACGCGTCTCAATTTACGCACGTTAGCGAGTGTACAAATAAGAACATCTGCCACTTGCGTAGGCACTAAGGTATTTCTAAATATTTTTAGTAAAAGTTACGACTGGAGTGCCTTTGAAACTTAGTAAAACTCAAAGTAAGTTTTTGCAATCATATCACACATATTTTCAGCAAACCTCATATTGTAAAACATTGGAAATAAAGTTCTGATTGCTCAAATTGGTTATTTATTTCACTACCATTCAGGATGGCTGGACCTACCCTCCGTTCTCCGCATATTTGGACGACGAGGGCGTCATCTGGGGCCGAGGCACTCAGGATATGAAATCCGTCTCTATACAATACCTGGAGGCTCTCAAAAAGCTGAAAGCCGACAATGTCACTCTGCTTAGGGATGTTTACTTGACTCTTATGCCTGGTGATTTATTTTGTTATCTAAAGTGTTTAGATTAGCCTATGATAAAGAATGTCAATAGACAAAAGTAAATATACAGTTCACATGCGTAACACAAGCTACGTTCACAGAATAAATAATAGTACTACCTACGATGGAAAGATAACACTGAACTTTGTATTACTGCTGAGTGAAATACTTATTCTGTAGTATATCTAGTATGTGTTGCGACCTAGTAGTTAGTGCCATATGCGGCAATTTATCGTACCATAAGTCATTTAAAAATAACGTTTTTGTTAGGATTATTATAAAACCACAAAGGCCCTTTCAGGCCCCTTCACGCTCACGCCTTTATCCCAATTGGGGTAGTCAGAGGTACATTAATCATACGCTTAATAAGGAGAAGGCGTCAATTATTTGTACAAATGTAACGGCTTTGCTGAAAATATGCATCTGCATCGTATTTAGGGGTCAATAAACTTTACAAAAAAACAGACCATGTAATGTATTTCTTGCACACAAACATGTATTATGTGGTCGATAACTTACCCATGGTGAGATATTATTTGATCGTTCTCCATTATAACACCCATTCTACTCTTACAATCAATGGCTACGCAAGCCATGGTTCATAATGAATAACTACTTCACAGATTTTTTTATATAAAAAGTTAAAATAACGTCCCAAAACACCAAAAAACTAACACCCGGTTTGGTATCCAGCTGGCTACCACAACGTCTCAAAACGGGAAACACTGACGTTCTAGACAGTGGTGTCTGTCTATGTTTGTTTCTTTTTTTCACAGAGAATGTTGCCATAGGGAAGATAGAGAGCTGTGATAGTTTCATCGTCATTCTAAAATATTATCTGTCTATTCTATACTTGGTCTTTGGTTTACAACGTCTCAAATATAACTGGTAACTTAATAACTGCTGTGTCAGAAAATTGAGCTATCTTTATTAGAGTATAGAATTAGTAATAAAAAAATGAACAATGCAATATAGCAATATAAGTACTTATAAACAATTTGCGCACTGCTGTGTTGATATTAAATATAAATAAGTATTTTTATTTATAGTAACTTATAATAACGTGATGAAGTAAATAATCCTACCACCAAAGTTTAAAAGATTTTTATCGTTCTTACTTATTGAAAAGTTCGACGAATACTTAACCTTGTGTTTTGGCGAATAAGTTTTGATTTTGAAGTTCGATGAATAAATAAGTAAGACTTTTTTGTGGACAAGGTATCCGTAAGTTGTAGGTATCCAATTTGTCATTTGTAGGGTAATAACACTTATCATCAAAAACGATGTTATTCTTAGACACAATTTTTATCATTATTTACAACACTAGCTTTTGTATATGAGACTAGACGACACAACAGGACAGATACTACAATATATATAAGTAGCGAACTTTTGCTGAATTCTCTCCAATCCTGCGACGGTAACGTAAGTATCCACATCAACATTAAATTAATTAAAATATGTAATAAAAACATGTGTTTGATAACGAGAATATAATATTACAGATGTGTATACCGACATGTTTGAAGCGTGTGATCGGAAACGAATATTTCAATTTCCAAAAATGTTAAGCACGTTTATTTGAAAATAGTACTTACTTAAATAACATAGATAAGGATTAAGTACTTATCTCCGAACTAATACTGTTAATCGCGTAGAGCATGAAGTGAAAATTTTATTAGTACCGGATGAGAAACCTCACTCATCGGTTCTCTTTTTATCTGCCAGTGATGATTACGTACAGGCAGATCTGATGAATGAAGTAATGGAAGAATAAAGTAATACTAAACTAAGCTGTAATTCTGGAAAAATGCGACTTTGTACCAATACGTTATAATATTCTATTTGGATTGTAGTAAATAAAAATGCGTTGGTCGTGGAGTGTACTATGGCTGGCAGTGCTATACACGGTTACTGCGGAGGACTACGCCACGGATGAGTCCATAAAGGTGTTTCAACGATACCTCCAGATCAACACTACTACCAATAATGATCTATGTGAGTATTTCTGATATTATTTATGTACTCATACACGGCAGAGGGTAAAAAGAAAACTTAAAAAGATGTTAACGCATACATGCTTGTAACGATACGATGCATCCCGCGCAAGTCTACAAAAGGATAACGCCAAAGTAATATACTTACGTCCAATATCATACTTCACATAATACGTTTCTCTTACCTACGTACTTAATTTACAACCAACATCGGTTTAAAAAAAACCATTGACGTCACTCGTAGATTTCCCTCGCGACGTGCTAGTTACTCGATTTTCGATTTTCCTCATTAACCCAAACTCTTACCATCGTGTGTTCTTAGAGTGTTCTACATTTCATTTATCTATGGGAATTTCTCGGACCTCTGGACTCTCTTAAGCTGTGATTCTTTTCTTCATCTCTCGCGTGGATCAATGACCGACCTATCCAACCGGCCCCTGACTATAAAATTGTCATCTAGGCGTTAAAAAGGTCACATTGAGGCAATTCATCTAAGAAAATTTGTTCGTACATTAATTGGATATGCGCAAATGTCAAATTGCAATATTACTTTTTAGATGAGTTGTTTCAATGTGGCCTTCATTTCTTGTTGTCATTTTCAGCTGAAGCGGTAGAGTTCTGGAGGGCGCAGGCAGCGGCCGAGGGTGTAGAGATGAAAGTGCTGACCTTTAAGGAGGGGTACCCCGTGCTGGTGTTGCGGTGGCCCGGCTCCGACTCCTCGCTCGGCAGCATCATGCTCAACTCTCACATGGATGTCGTGCCTGCTCATGAAGACGTAAGTAGCATTTGAATTTTTTTTAAACTAGTCCATATTATGTTAGTAACAGAATGCTTAACTTAGTATTAGTGACACGATTGGAAGACGACAACATAATAATAATACATGGGACAGGCCTGAGTCATCGATGCCGCGGAGCTAAGTAGCGATGTTCAGTCTATTATTTGTGCTCATATAAAACTGTAAAAGCTATGCTGTGTGATCTGTAGGGGTGTGTTGGGATATCAAACTCAAAAATATATCTTTATTCATTAGGTAACAGTGACACAGTTACACTTTGAATCGGAAATTTTGACATAAATATAATTTTTGTCGAAAGTCTCGTCCGCCTAAAACTACTGCAGTATCACACGACCTGTATAAAGTAGCTGCAAGAAAAACCTTGGCACCACCCTAGACGTTCTTAAAAAAATAATTTAAGAATATAATTTCAATAATACTGGGTGTTAGTGACATCGTAACGAATACTGAAGGGGTTGATTCAGACCATGATTCTGAGTTAAAATCAAGTGGAATTTTCCGTCGCAAAATTCATGATTTTTTTTTAGTTTTTTAAAATTATTTTCAATTCTATACTTTTGCGATGGAAAATTCCACTTGATATAAACTCAGAATAATCAGATGAATCATCCATCTCAGTATTCGTTACGATGACACTTACACCCCGTACAAGTACATACGGTAGCCATATAAGTAGGTATGGGTGTTAGTGACACCGTAACGAATACTGAGGGGGATGGTTCAGACCATGATTCTGAGTTGATATTAAGTGGAATTTCGTGTCAAAAAATTCATGAAAATTTTTCTTTTCTTTTTAATTATTTTCCAATCCATACTTTTGCGACGGAAATTTCTACTTGATATCAACTCAGAATCATGGCCTGAATCACCCCTCAAAGTTTTCGTTACGATGTCACTAACACCCTGTATAGTATCTCAGACTGGGAAGACGTTTGAAAAAAAAACATTTGTGTCACGTTATTAGATATGAATATATGTATATCTACATGTCGATCAATGATATGAGGTTGGTATAATCTTTGTGTTCTAGGAAGGGTGGACCTACCCCCCGTTCTCCGGTCATCTCGATGAAAACGGCGTCATCTGGGCCCGAGGCACTCAGGATATGAAGTCCGTGTCTATACAGTACCTGGAGGCTCTCAAACGGTTGAAAGCCAAAAATGTCTCTCTCCTCAGAGATGTGTACATGACGCTTATGCCTGGTAAGTACCTACTATTACACACACACACACACACTGGCACACCCCTCCTTTGCTTGTATGTACTTAAATTATAATTTAAGTAATAATGTGTAAGCGCGGTAGAACATTAAAAATAAAAAAAACATAAAATGTTATTGTTACCTCTAGCTGATTGTATTTTGTTTGTTGTCAATAAAACATTATTTTTTTTACTATTTATCGTGTGACATCTTCATAGCGATGATGATAATAAAGATACGTTTATATACTTAAACAAAATCCAAACTAACAATACTCACTAGAAATTACGTATATCTATACGTATATTAAGTATATCTCACTTTATGAACACTGTGTAGGAACAGTCGACACCGAATGCATGTATCTACTCTCAGTCACTGAACTTATTGTTATATTATGTGAGGTTCAACTTGTTTAGCAAGCGGTAACGAGCGAACTACCTACTTTTTCACTACATTGTATACTCATCTATCCATTTAATATATTTTTTATTGTATCTACCCACAAAATGTAAGGATAGACGATGAGTTACGGTGTACAGAAAAACCTGTCGATAGGTTTATGAGACGCCGTATTTTTTATTGTAAAATGTTTAATGTTACTTCGAATAAATAAAAAAAGTGTAAGTAACACAAACAGTATAATTATGTATAACACAAACTCTCGACTATCCTATTCGGGGTAGGGTATGAACTAAGTACGCACGTTTCACCGAGCTATATTAGGCGAACATGATAGCCACCTATATGTAATAGTCGATAACCAACAAAAAACCTAACACATAAGTGATATCTTTTACAAAAAAAAAGTAAGAATTCCACCGCTAGTGATTCAGATATAAGTACTTAACTTACCCTCACATTTTAAGTTGAGAGTTGATTGACGTTAAAAAAAAGTCCACGGTATTCCGCAAGGTTACTATTGACTGTTTCTCCAATGTACCTATCTGTTTTATATAGATTCCTGATTCTATTTCGTCTATCGATGATAGTATCGATTAGACTAGTAAATCTATATTTATATACGGTGTTACGGCGGCGGTGGTTATATCTATATACTTACGGTGATTATATCATTCTGTAGACATCGGAAATCAGTTCAATGGACGACATTGAACGTTAAAGTTCGCATTATAAATGATATTCCTAGACCTCGTATATCAAAATGATATCTATCTAATAAATACTTATTAAAAACACTTTTCGTGTCACAATCTGTCATATAAAGTAAACACAAACAACCATATTGAGATAGGCCAATGTAGCCAATATAAGGTGATAAAATCTATTGATAACTATGGTTACAGTTACACTTAAAAGAAAGATAAGATTATAAACACAAGCGATATTTCAATCATTGTTATCTCTAAAACATCTTGTTAAACTGTTAAGGTAGATGGAGACATATGACTCATACGACTAAATTGTATAACAATATTTTAAGTAAGTATGTTTTTTTTTTAAAAGAACGTCTAGGGTCCTGTGCCGAGGTTGTTCTAGCAGCGTCCTTTCCCCAGCTATACAGGTTGTGAGAAGATGCAGTAGGTTTAGGCGGATGAGACGTTCGTGATGTAAAAATAACAATTCAATGTGTAAATATGTCATATCTTTATTCAATAATAAAAATATTTTTGAATTTGAATTCATCAAATGATAGCAAATTCTTTAATAACTTACAGATGAAGAGATCGGCGGTGACTATGGAATGAAACCTTTTCTATTAAGCGATGAGTTCGCGCAGATGAACGTTGGTGTGGCGTTTGACGAAGGAGGATGCTACGCCCTGCCCTTCAGCCCTGTCTTCTACCAGGATAAAGTGCCATGGCGTAAGTAAAACAGCCTTCGTGGTTGAGTGGTTAGAGCTTTACACTCACGATCTGGAGGTCCGGGTTCAATTCCCGTTGGGGACATTGTCGAAATCACTTTGTGAGACTGTCCTTTATTTGGTAAGGACTTTTCAGGCTTGAACCACCTGATTGTCTAAAGTAAGATGATTCCGTGATCCGGAGTGCACGTGAAGCCGTTGGTCCCGGCTATTAGTCGTAAAAACACCTACACCAACCCGCAGTAGAGCAACGTCGTGGAGTATGCTCTATTCCCCCTCCGGTTGGATGAGGGGAGACCTGTGCCCAGCACTTACGTATTTAAAGTCGTAACGCCGACAGTTCTTTTAAAATCCAAACTCCATTGTTTTACTATTGTGTCTAGAAACCTCGGCTTTACGAGGATATAGGTTGTTTATGTTTATACGAGGGCTGATTGATAAGTATCCGAAATGATAACTGCTAATATTATATAAAAAAATGATTTATTTTTCCACATCGCTTCCTTCTACCTCTACACACTTATTCCAGTGCTTCTCTAAAGCTTTTACACCATTTTGGTAGAAGATCTTGTCCAACCCCTCAGAATAGCCGTCTACGGTGGCAATGAATTCTTTATTTGAAGAAACTCTTTGGCCACCTAGCCACTTTTTTTAAATTTGGGAACAGATGGAACTCGCACGGAGCCAGGTCTGGCGAGTAAGGTGGATGCGACAGCAATTCATATCTTAATTCTTCGATTTTAGCGTTTGCTACAGCGCAGGTGTGAACATGTGCGTTGTCTTGGTGGAGCAGTATATTTTTCTTTGCTAAATGAAGTCGCTTCCTTTGAATTTCTTCATTCAATCTTTGCAGCAAGTTTGCGTAGTATTGTCAAGATAATTCGCGTGAATCACACGTCGCGCATCCCAAAAGACAGTAGCCATCACCTTTCCAGCCGATAATGTTGATTTTGCCTTCGTAGGCGCAGGTTCACCGCTCTTAGTCCACTGTTTAGACTGTTCTTTTGTTTCATGCGTATAATGATGAATCCATGTTTCATCAACGGTTACATATCGCCGCGAAAATTCAACAGGATCATGTTTATACTTACAGCTCTCTAAACACTTTAAGGAATCATCCACTCTGCGATGTCTTTGGTCTGCAGTCAGCAAACGCGGCACCCATGGCGCGCAAAGTTTTTTCATATTCAAATGTTCATGTAAAATATTAAAAACTCGTTCCGTTGATATCCCTGCCATTATGGCTATCTCTCGTAATTTCAATCGTCGATCGTTTAGAACATTTTTTTCAATTTTTCGTATAATCACTTCATTTGTGACCTCATTTGGACGTCCAGCTCTTGTTTAAAATCGGTTAATCAGGTGTGAACTGTACTCATTGCAGGAGAAGAGTCACCTAATACGGCATCCAGCTTGGCTTTAATCTGACTTGCTATTTTTTCCCTTCAAAACGTAGAACTTAATAACGGCCCGAACTTCAGTTTTTACCATTTTTCAAATGTAATTAGCAAATTTCTCGCTCTCTCTCTTATATAATTTATATATATATATATATATATTTTAAAGAACGCCTACGGTCCTGTGCCGAGGTTTTTCTTGCAGCTTCTTTTCCCCGGCTGTACAGGTTGTGAGAAGCTGCAGTAGTTTTAGGCGGATGAGACGTTCGTTATGTAAAAATTGACGATTCAAAGTGTAACTATGTTACCTACTGAATAAAGATATTTTTGAAATTTTGAATTGAATTTGAATTTTGCATTAAGTAACTCCACTTAATGGAAAAGAAATATTTAAAATAATCATACTTGCAGAAATCCAAGTTGATTGCTACGGTACTTCGTCCCACGGCTCACAGTTACCGGCGACTAATGTCACCGCTACTGGCATGGTAAGTATTTTGGTTAAGGGTGTTGGGTTGTTATATAATTTTCGGCGACAATAGATGGCGTAAGTGTAGCCACTAAGCTAAATGAGCTCTACACCTTTTTGCCACTACCTGAAGGCCTAGAGAACCTACCAACAATTAAATAGTATATTATAAACCCTTCCTATTTTCTTCAGGTTTTCAGGGTCTGAAGCTATTAACAACTTCCTTTTTAAATGTTCTTTATATTAAATATTATTAGAAACTATACATTTAAAAATGTTCTGTAAAAGATTATTTACTTTTATTTATTTTAAATATAAAATACAGAATCTTAGTAAATACTTTTGTATGCGAATGTATATTTAATCACTTTGTGTTTTTTAAATTATTTTCAATTTCATACTTTTGCGATGAAAAAATTCTAGTAACTAAGAACCTCGAGCTGAATCATCCCCCTCGTTGCGGTATCAATTACATCCTGTGTATTCATCATCATCATCAATTTAAGAGCCACACTTTTGTCAGTGCAGCATTTTCTGCGTGCCAATTTTTTAGGGAAAAATAGGGCAGTGGTTTCCCTCTTGCCTTCTGCCCCGCAGTACTCTGTCTGACGCAAGTGGGATGGCGCCCAGAGTAATCTATTACAAAGCCATACTAGGATTCCTGTCCTCCGCCTCTGAATAGTACTGACAGTTACTGCTGCCCTCTGCCAGGTTCCAAGTTACAGTCCCTGTGTATTGCCCCTTCCATCCTGCATATTATAATGAAGTAAATAAATCTGCCGTTGGAGCGGATTAATTAAATGTTGTTTTGTTACAGTGTCGCAATGTGATGGATAAGTTGTTTGAGTTCAGAGACGTGGAGTACGCCAAATATCAGAGCACGGGACTGCTAAACCTCGGAGTTTTCACATCCGTTAACCTGAACAAACTTAATGTTAGTATTTACTCCTGATGTATATTAGGTATCTATTATTATAATTGCTTTTTTACCTGACTAATAGAAAATGTTCAAGAGGTGCTTAAATACAGTCGTGTACCAACTAAGCGATATACCTACGTTCGTGTGTTGAGAAACTTTCTACATAAAGTAATATTGAATTGTGTATTCTAGGGTGGCACAGCCAACAACATTATACCGAGCCACGTGAGTCTCGTGTTCGACATTAGACTTAACATTACCCTTAACGAGGAGGCCTTTGAAGCACAGGTATGTTTTACGTGAGGAGACGTGTGATGGTTGATTAGAGAATGGTGCTGATTCCTGTAGACACCATATATATTTCTTTTAAACTATACATGTCATTTTCTTAACCGCCGAAATCGAAAGGGACGGGTAATCGTCAGGCTGAAAATTTATGGAACACACTCAAATTACATTTTTATATTGACAGCACACGTCAATTGGATTGCATATGATCGAGATGCCTATTTTATTAGCCCGGGTTATTCTTTCATTTTAAAATTAACAGTTGTCAAAAAGGCGGATAACAAAAAGACCGGTATAACTTAAAATAAAATTAGGAGGCGTCTGCAGGAATCGGTGTCAATACAATAGAAATCTGTATTAGATTAGAGGTTGTAATCTTATCAAAAAAAAAATTACCGGGTGAGAGCCTTCAGCGCTACCCGTTTGTACGTCTCCACACCAAAATAAGTCACGGTAAAAAAGTGATCTAACAGAAAGCTCGGTGCGGTGTGGGTTCTTAGTTCGTCTTGTGAATGTACCTCCGACCGACCGACTATTCCATTGGGGTATAGTCGTGAGCTAATGTATGTAAAAAACACTGAGGCGGTACCGCGAGTGATGTGGGCTAGGGAGCGGGAGTTCGTATCATACTGCGTCGCACTGCGGCAGTTAAACCACAGACGGCAAACGCGTGAATCAATTTAGGATCATCATCATCTACCTAGCATTATCCCGTTTTTCACAGAGTCCGCTTACCTAACCTGAACATTTGACAGGTACGGTTTTTTACAGAAACTTCCTTTTCCAGACAGAAGTTTTGAAAACCAGCCCAATACAGTTTAGGTTACCCACCTCCGAAAATACATTTCTCGGGAATGTGGGTTTCCTCACAATTTTTTCCTTCACCGCTGAGCACGTGATAGGTAACCGTTTATGATGCAAACATGAGTTCGAAAACAAATTCGACAATCATTCGTTTAAGCCTGTGCTGGATTCGAACATGCGACCTCGATGTGAGAGGTAGGTGTTATACCAACTAGGCTACCACGGTTCTGAATCAAATTAGGATATTACGATAAATCCCTGCACAGAATGATCGAGAGCATTGTGATGCTACATCTAGCACACGCAACACTTATTTATAGTGTTTTGGTGTATTTTTAGCTGAACGAATGGATAAGTGAGGCAGCAAATGGTGGCAATATCACGTTGTCGTACATTTTGAAGGACAAACAGTCACCGGCAACTAAGACCACATTGGACAACCCTTACTGGACCACCTTCACAGAGGTCGCAATAAGAAAGTAAGTGACACCTGGTGAGGTGATACTTATCCGAACGTAATTTGTGATTTCAGGAACTAAGTATACGAGTATGTCAATAGGTTATGGCGAGGAGTGGGTAAAATACACATCTGCCTACTCCTTCGGGGATATATTTATTATTTATATCTAGTGTAACCTAGCCAGTCAAATCCCCGCGCATGTAATCTACTTCACTGAAATATACAAATACTTATATGAAACGATAAATAGAAAGAAAGAAACGTTTATTATAAAGGGACACCACAGTAACAAATACAAAACAATTATATAATTTAAAACACGGAGTAACACACAACTTACAATCAAACAAAACACATAATAAAAACAACATACACGAGAAATACAAATAATTGAGTGTATGGACTGGTCAACGATGGTGGTGGTGTCCTTTATAAAAGGGCCTCACTCAGCATAAGCCGCGGCGCTAGCCACGACGCTGGTATTCTGTGGACCCTGCTAAGTGAGGCACGGAAGCCGTGTCTCCCACAAATACAACTTGAATGAATACATAATAATATTTACTTATACTATGAAAACAAAGTAGTTTACAAAAACATAATTAAAAGCGTGTGTGTGCAGTGTATCTACAAATACATGAAAGAAATACAATAATACTTACAAAACAATACATATAAAACGATAAAATAAACAAATAAATAAAGTTAGAAATGTTAGAATGTGTTTCAAGTTAGTGTGCGTGCGGATTTGAACGAAAGAACGTAGTACACGTTGCAACCCAAACTGGTTTGGACGGAGTAAAAAAAGAAAAACTACCGTTAGCGGGCTTACTACGTCAACATTTTTATCAAACGCATTACGTCAGTTTCAACCGCCATTGCCGTCCGAGTGCAAATACTCTTATGATGTTATATCAATTGAAATTTGTTTTAATAAGTTAAAATTGTTTTATCACATTTGCCATTCGTTTGTTTGTGTTACAGTCAATTACCAATCGCTGCCATGGTACCGCCCGGGTCAACAGACTCTCGGTACATCCGTCTGGCCGGCTACCCTGCCTTCGGGTTCTCCCCCATGCCCAACACTGACCTACTCATGCACGCAGTCAACGAGCGACTCAGCGCTCCCACATTCCTGCGGGGCATCGACATCTATGAGGATCTGATAAAAAGCGTCGCCAACATAGCTGGAAACATGACAAACGCAGATCCCAGTGTATACATCGTTAAAACTGCACATTGACGTCTCTGACTTCAGTGGTCCCCTCAAAAAGCTTGAGAAATACTAATAATAGTAATTTACTCTTAAGTTTTTAGATATTAGCATTAAATTACGTGGGGACCAAGCATTACGTACTTACCTATCTACCTAGAGAGAGCCCGCGCCGCGGCATTATCCATTATAGGTACATACTCAATATTCCAGATTTTTTTTATAAAATTCGGCTATGAGTTGTAACAAATATTGTTATAAGAAGGTTTGTTTATTCAGTAAAATAATAAAAATCCTGACTACTTACAATTTTTTTTTTTAATAAAACGTGTCTCTGTAGTTTATGTTGTTTTTTAAAAAAGTGTGATGGTACAGACAGTTATCGAAATTACCTATTGTCGGCAAAACCAACCTACGCCCGATAAATCGTTATCTGTATACATCGAATATGCCAAATGAGTCCAATTAGGATAGAGTAACGTTTTGCGATCAATAAATAAATATGAATACCAACAGATTGTTTTTATAATTATTATCATAAACACAAAAAACACGTTCCGCTACTATTAGGTACTATATTACCTATAAAGGATATTTATTTCTCAACACAAGATATACAATGTCACTTGAAAAAAAGTTACAACACCGTTATATAGTAAAATAGCTTAGTGAAATTCGGCGAATACTTATCTACTACATCTAGGCAATAAAATGCTATAAAATCCATTAAAAAGAACTCGACAAACAATAATAATCTCTGTGCTCAAATGAAACAGTAAAAACGTCGTAATTACTTACACATAATTCCGTTTCCCACCAAAAAATCCGTTTCCGTGTTTGCGTCTAAAATCTTTAAACCAACAGCCGGCACTTTGCCGTAATGGCCGCCATGGCGGTACGTGCCGCAACATTTTTAAAAGGACTTTTTCGCGAGCCGTCGTTATCTGTTTGCGAACGACGCCCGCGGATCCGCCGCCACGCTTTTAGCACAAATGAATTCCCGCAATCGCTCCGGGTTTAACACCCGTTTGCCCTTCTATCATTCTCACTTAGGTACTTATGCCGTCTGAGTTTACTTTTCATTGGGTAAAATGTTGGTTTAATACTCACGTTTACACATTTTCTTTTTTTACGCTAAATTGCCCTTTACACATACAAAATAATTCTTATGTATGTGATCCTGTAAAATTTATATAAATGAAAATTATATACAGCTTTTGATTCTTGTAAGAAAAAATAACAATGAAACCTTTTGTCTTCAACAAAATGTAAGTATGTAAAATTATCTTTAAATTATAAAAGGAGAAGGGGTTTATAATATGGGTACCGCACCGTACGAGACAAGTCAATTGCAGCACTTTGAGCTACGGTGGTGTTTGTTGTCCTCATTGAGTAGTAACTACTTAATCCTAAGTATATATTTAATTCGACTGAAGAATAAAAATATACGCAGTTAAAACCCTGGTAATTTGCAAATGTAGACTCCTGTAGATTCTATACGACTGTTTTTAATGTCGAAAAATATTTACATACCTAATAATTAGTATTGTATAGATAAATATTGGGTATAAAGATTTTACTGTAAAAAACAATGGAAAGTATTCTCGGGAAATTGGAAAATTCAGGATTATAGAAAATGCTTTTTTCATGGGTTTCAATATATTTGCGATGGGGTTAGAAAATTATTCAAATATTTTTAAACTTTTTATAGTAATCATTCTACTTAGGTACTCTATCAGAACATGTATATAACACAGAAGAGAACAGATTGTCAAATGTTTCTAGTAAATTGGGCGATATTTGAATGGTAATCGCGCGGCTGGGTGGATGGCCGGGGGCATATCGCGTTAATTGAAATAAATTGTCGCGCTCGACGGCGGGCGGGCGACATAAATCAGTCCGCCGCGGGCCGCCGCGACCGGCTAAGTGCCTGATGCGATCCGGGAGATATATACAACTAGTAGACATGGCGGCCAATAATTGTGGAAATTGATTATTTATAATTCATTTAATAAATAGTCTGAACAGAAAATCCAGATCAGTCTTAGAATGTCCAGTTAGTTACCTGGGCATTATAAATAAATTAACTAAGAGAAAGGCATTTTTGGCAGGCAACATGGATACTGCAAGTTACTGCAATAGAAGCATGCAACTGTAATGTAACTCAAATTAATAATTATATGCGCTGACACTTCCCTACAAGGCTGGCTGGAGGACGCACTGGAGGAAAAAAGGAAGGCTTTGTGCAAACTAGAAAACTGGGGTGTTAAAAAGGCCACATAGAAGCATTTCATCTAAATAAGCAATATTGCAATTTGACATTTGCGCATATAAAAGTGAGTGCGCAATGCAAACAAATGTCAAATAGCAATCTTCCTTTTTAACCCCCCTTGGTTGAATGTAAAATACTTTAGACCCCTCTACTATTGTTTATAGTCTACGCGAGAGGATGACACCCTAAGAGACACCACGAGACGAATTAATTCAGGCGAACGCGGCGGCGCGCGATTTTTACTTTAGTGCTCATTTGTCACCAACACAGGTGCGTCGCGTCTCAGGCGCTAAGAGCACCTACCACACTCGTCACCAAGTGGATATGGCACTTTATTTCGTTGAATAAACATCAGGTGTTCCAAAAAGGCCACGTTAAAGTAATTCATCTAAAAAGCAACACTGCAATTTGAGATTTGCACATAGAGAAGTAAACTGAGTGCGCAATGTCAACAAATCGAAATAACAATATTTCTTTTTTAGATGAATTGGTTCAATTATGTGGCTTTTTAACCCCCAATCAGAAAATGTAGAGTCTAGTATTGGGGAAGTGTTATGTAAACGACTATGCAAAAGTCAGCTTTAAAACTCGGTTTTTAATACTTAGAAGTTATTTTACCAAAACTCTTTAGGCCTTAGGCCTTTCGGTCTCAAAAACTCGTTTCAAAAATACTCACATAGGCTTTACAGTTTCGTAAGTAACAAACTAATAACTCTACATTTCACTTCCTCTACTACTAACTACTTAAAGAAAAAAAAATAAGTAAGTAGGTATGTTGTCTTCATTCAACATTTCCTTAAGTACAATTATACCCCTCCAACCTTAACTCTCCACCTGCAAAGTAAAAACAACTAAGTACTCATTTATCCTAACGCCTCTATATTCTTGTGTCGTGTTGTGGTTAGGGCGTTAGACTCACGATCTGGAGGTCCGGGTTCGATTCCCGATGGGGTCATTGTCGAAATCACTTTGTGAGACTGTCCTTTGTTTGGTAAGGACTTTTTAGGGTTGAACCACTTGAATGTCCGAAAAAGTAAGATGTTTCCTTGCATCGGAGTGCACGTGAAGCCGTTGGTCTTGGCTATTAGCTGTAAAAACACCTCCACCAACCCGCAGTGAAGAAACGTGGTGGAGTATGCTCCATAACCCCTCCGGTTGTTTAAGGGGATGCATGTGCACAGCAGTGGGCCCGAGTATGTTCGTTTACGTATCCAAAGTACACGACCATTTTCTCACCTCTTCCTCCCTGATACAAATATCGCGGTACTAATGACACAGAAGGGCGTGTATCGAATGAGTTGTCGTCACGTTGTTGACAGCTACTCGCACGTTGTACGCACAGATTCACTAACGAGCCTCCCTGCTTACTCAGGTCTACGCAACGCCATTGTTTATGTAACCCCATTTGAGGAAAATTACTCAAAATGTGAAGTGATTTATGTTAAGAGTAAAAGTGTCTCTATAATTTCGGACGAAAATATATTTTGACAGTGAGTTATACAAAATTTATATACTTCTATCGGGGTCGGCAGAGCCGTAAGTCACCAGCATTTCCAACATGCGCAACGTGATAAAATTATCGATGTTTGCACCAATCGACAAAACGACACATATCGTTAAAATCGATAAAATGACTGTGACGTTGCGCATTTTAAGCAAAGACCGGTCCGCGGAGGTGATTTTCAGCCTTCTGAGGGTGTAAAAGTTGACATTGCGCACCTACTTTTAGATACACAAATGGAAAATTAAATTGCATATAGCTTTTATTAAAAGAATTGCATTAACATGTGCTTTTAAGGCCTTCAGGCTGAAACTTACAGGCACACTTAATATTTAAGACCTATGAGAAATTGAAGCAATTCATCTAAAAAGTAACATTGCATTTGACATTTGCGCGTAAGTATACATTGTCACAGATCATATAATACACATTATAAAAGTAAGTACACGATGTCAAATAGCAATATTGGTATTTTAGATGAATTTCTTCAGCGTAGACTTTTCACACCTCCAAGATGATAATTATAATATACCTCAGTGACAACTATCAGCTCATCGTAGAAACTTTTACTTATTTCACGATAAAGGAAATAAAATACTTCAGCCCACTTTTACAACATGCCCGGGATGATAAGCGTCTAAAGTGAACGCATTATCTGCTTTTCCATGACTCCCAATCCCGTAGAAAAAGAAAAATCTTTTTGTTTCAGATATCTAGTGTTAATGGCCATATTTAGCAGCGAAATTTTTTTTAAAAGCTGTTTTATTTTGAAATAGAAAATGTTTTCTCATAAATACAGCTACATCGATTTTTTTTGTCTTAAGTGGCCAGATACACTTCATTAAGAAGTTTTTATTTTGAGAAAGTGAAAAATAAAATTATAAAGTCTGAAGACTTGAAAGATAACTAACTAAGTAATCACTGATTAATTGCTTTAAAACGAGTCTGTTTGCATTTTAAATAAAGTTTATGGAGGATTTGTCCGACAATGGAATGGTCACGCGCAAATTATTTGAAGTGTTTGCGTTCGTCAAGTTTACAATTGAAGGGACGAGAGGGGTGAAGTGTACCCCTTTACTTTTTCGCCCGCGCATATGTTTTTATATTTCAAGTGAACAATCGTCACAAAACCCACTACGTTTTTTAAAAATAATTCAATTCAATTTGGAGTGTTAATTTAAATTTTGATTTCTTCTTATTTAAACTAACAAGCAAGTACGTGAGAATTTCTCACGATTGCTAATGTAAATATTAATTTTGTTTTTGATTAATAGCAGAGTAGCCATTTGTAGGTTTGTTTATGTATGTATACTATAGATATAAGTACTAGATATTCCTAATTATTACAAAATTTATAACAAATTAGTAGTATATATAGACTTACTATAAGTGACTGCAACTTTGCCTTCAGATGAATTAAAATTTATTGTGACTCTACCTAACCCAATAGTTTGCTATTATATTATAGATTAGTAGATATTATACCTGCAAAATGAGTATACGAGTATAGTGTATGAGTATAGTACTATCATAATGTATGATACATGTCTGCCTTTCCCTTCGGGGATACAGGCATGATGCTTTGATGGGTATATTACTTACCTATAACAATTATAATTGTCAATGTAAAGTAGGTAACCTAAATAAAGTATCTTATCTTTATTGTTACATTAACCAATTTATATCACTAGGCTCGGTAAGAAATCTCTTATAGATAATCCCTATTTCCTTAATAAGCCCGGGTGCTGCTTACTAGTGTTATTAATCTGTGAGGTCGCGTGTCGTCTGAAGTGGTGGGATTACCCTTGGAATAACAACTGCCGTGGACACCCTAATCCCGGATACTGGCCGGTAATAGAGGGATCCACTACGCTTAGCGGGTCGTAAGTCTTTATAATTTTATTGACATAGTACTGTTTATCATTGCGAACTTATTGTGCAAACTGCAAGAAGAGAACAATTCGTGCCTAATATTTCATGTTACCTATAATATAATTATATAAACCAGATTTATAACATAACATAAGTTCACGACTACCCATATTCCTAATTGGGCTTCTCAGAAGTACATCCACCACAAGATGAACTGTGCACCCACGCTTCACCGAGCCAGTACATAAGTAAACCTTTAATAAGTTACATAGGTAAGTATTCTATTAAGTTATTTCTGTTATATTGTCGTCAGACCGAACTATTCGGTATGTAAGTTTTGAGAGATTCTGATAGTATGGTTTACGAGATTGTTATTCAATATTTATATATAAAAAAAAAATCTAATGATTTTTCCTATCCAGTATTTGGCGATGCTACGTGCAAACTATGAAAAATAGTATGTATACCATTTTGTAGGTACTCGTTTGGCAAATCCTACTCAATATAATACAAGTATTTCAAGGAAAATTATACAAGTCACGACGTGATTGCATGTCATTTCGTTAGTAAATATGGAAGTGGCAATTGTGACAATTCACAACCACAGCTCTAGTAGCGGTAGCACACGTGGCGACTTGCCGTCGTAGCGCGTTCAATTCAAAAGCTACGCGCCGCCCCTCGCGACTCTGGCGTCTGATTGGCTGGCCCGCCGCCCCGCCAATTAGCCCCCTACCCACCCCGCCGCCGTCCAACTTGACATTCTAATGTTTGCGACACCGATATAGTTCGTAAAGGAAAATCGTTTTTCTTTTAAGTACTTCAAGAGGAAAATGGATGAAGATTCGTAACGTATAAAATTAGGTTCGAATAGTTACTTCGAAGAACGTGCTAAATTAGTAGGTATTTTACTTATGATCACTTTAACTGAATGTTTTTTTTTTGCCTAGGTAAAACAAGATAAATGAAGAAAGTAAAAGCATTTTAAGGACACTTATTTAAGTATCTTATTTACGAAAAGTCTATAGTTAAGTACGTACTATGCTTTATATTCGCGATTTGTTATCAGAAACATAACTATAATAATTTGCTAGTCCTTTCTAAAAAAATATTACGGGAATACGCTACGTAACCGTCTCCGAGCGTAGCAAGCCATTGTGTCTGTGCGTACACGGAATACGGTCAGATTCATAGCCGCGGCCGCCGTGACAATGTAGCCTGTGGACCGGGACACAAGATGGGATAACAACGGTCTCGTTCGCGCGCACCCCAGCTCTGATATTGCTGTTTCACTCAGGGGGTGGGACTCGATGTAATCAGGGGATGATGTGACTCGCGATCTCCGCAGCGGCTTCAAAGATCACAATTATCAGAGCAGTCGGTCGAAAGCCGCGACTCGGGCTCGAAGTCATTTCTAGTCATTTAAAATTCTACGTTCGGTTCAAAACCGCGGATTTTTTCAAATTAAGAATTAAATTCTGTCGTTTAGAAAGTGCAAACTAAAATTATTATTTTGTAGTTGGTATTTTTATTTTTATTGAAGTTTTTTGGAAGGGTTAGTTGACTTTTGTTATGTTAGGGAGTGTAGTGATTTAGTTGGTGGTAGTTGTAAGCAGTCGAGCTGTCTGCGTTCTGGGAGAAGCAGCGGGCGCCGGCCGTGGCCGTCCGTAGGATGGGAACAGGTCAGTGAACACCTTTGTGCAAGCAGAGCTCTTGTTTGACATTTGCAATCTCGACTCCTTTTGAGCGCACCCTTATTTTATTTTATACGGTAGGTATTACCCACGGCATTTTCTTATATGTCACATTTTGAATATCAGCTTGGTATTCGTTTATTTTTATTACACAATGACCGTCGTGTCTTTGCCAACACAACTATCGATCAGATATAATGAAATAAATAACAATTATAGTGCCGATATTTTTACTTGCATTTTAAGTTATTTATTGACAATAACAATACAGTACCTAAATACAAAATAACAGTAGATAAACTTTTCCAAACTGACCTGACCGTCTCGTCAGTAAGTAAAAGATCTGTTTCAAAAAAAAGGTTCTCCTGCCTTTATTTTTTTTTAATAACCCCTTTTTATTATCTAAGTACATAAGGTACCCACTCGTTTTTGTCAAATATTATTAAATTATGATTCAATTAAAAAAGAGTAATAATTTTGATAACTCAATGAAAACTTTGTTTAAGTCAAAATACAAATAGAGATTTTATTTCCAATTAAGTAATATATGTTCTCGTTGATGACTTTTATATGGTGTAAATAATATTTTTAGGAGAAGATTGATTATTAATTTTATTTCTAGTTACTTTATCAATCAAACTAGATTGAATATAAAGTATTTTAGAGTATGAGTGGGGTAACTGTCAACGATAGAATAAGAAACAAGTACTTAGATTACTAAGGCAGTCTCATAACCTCCTGCCTACATATGTACTGTACATAGAACATAACAATAAAAAAAATCTATTATCGGTTTTATTAATGGTAACACTGAGAATTTGAGACTAACGACATCTATTGTTTGTTTGCGTAAGATAGACATAAAAAGTTGACATTTGACATCTGCCATTTTTTGCAAAATGGCGACTGAAAGCAGACGTGTGGCAGTGCGCTCGCGCAGAGGTAAGTTAATCAATGATAATCTTATATAAATATTTACAATTCATTATGTTGATGTAGTTAATAATCAAATAAATGTATAAATAGGTAATATCCGGTGGTATTTTTGCATTTCAGTAAAATGAGTCCACATAACCTTACTTTCTTGTTTTATGTCCTTTGCAAAAAACAAATGTAGGTAACTAAAGTTTTGATAGTTCGACTCTAAGTGTACTGTTAGAAGGACATTGGAAGGTATTGACCGATATTTTGTGTTTTTGCAGTTATAACGGATAATGACATATCTGAAGCTTTAAATGACTCCGAGTTTGACTATTCCGGAGAAGATTCGGATGACGATCCAGAGTTCATTCCATCAGAGTTCAGCCAAAGAGGCAATGACCATCAAATCAGTGAGTCTAGCAGTTCAGACGAAGAAGACGCTACGTTAATCACTCCTTCTGCTTCTCCAGCGTTATCCAGCGATTCAGTTTATGTATCTTCGACATCACAGTCTCGATCACGAGGTCGTGGGAGAAGCGTTTCGCGTGGACGTTCTCGCGGTCGTGGGCGTGGACGTGGAACACGAGTTGGAGATGATTTTCAGCAGTCAGAACCACCATCTTTGTCTACTCGACAGATAGCAGTCAGAAATCGACAAACAATCGATGGTATTCAAGATACGTGGACCAAAGCTACTATAGAACCAGAAATGAATGATTTGATGCAACCAGCGTATATACATAAAGAAACTAAAAATTGGGAGTGGAATCAGTTCTATGATCAATATATCGATGATGAAATACTAACAACGATCGTTAATTGTACAAATAGAACACATATTTTAGAGACAGGTAAATCAATGGGGCTTACTTTGAGAGAACTTAAAATATATATTGGTATCACAATGATAATGTCTGCGTTACAGTATCCTCAAATTGATATGTACTGGTCAGATAAATGGAAGGTTCCCATCATTGCAATGGCTATGACAAGAAACAGATTCTTTTTTATTAGACTTCGCCTAAAGTGTGTTTACGACAGTGAAGTATCTGCAGAACAAAAAATACAAAAAACTTGGAAAATACAACCACTTTTTCGAAGAATATTAAATGGTTGTCATGAACAAAACAGGCCTAAAGAAATGAGCATTGATGAAATGATTATCCCTTTCACCGGAAAATGTCCAATGCGTCAATACTGCCCCAACAAACCTAATCCCGTTGGGTTGAAAGTGTTTGTCCTCGCAACTCCTCAAGGCGTTGTTTGCGATATGGTGGTGTATCAGGGAGACACTACGTTCCCGGATTTGATCGGCCAAGGTTTTGGTTTAGGCGAAGCAGCCGTTTTAACTTTAACTCGCACATTGGTCCCTGGTCATTTATTATTTTTCGATCGTTTTTTCACTTCTACAAAACTGTGCGATGAACTATTGAGACGTGGATTTCATGGTACAGGTACCATTATGAAAAACAGAGTTCCTAAAAGCTGTGTCTTGACAGAAGAAAAAGTATTCCGAAAAAAGGCGAGAGGAAGTAGTGAAGTGAAGGTAAGAGAGGATGGAAAAATCGCTGTTACAATGTGGCTCGACAACAAACCAGTATTAATGATGTCCACTTGTTACTGTGATCAAAACCACGACGAATGCGAACGTTGGTCTAAAAAAGATAAGCGATATGAAAGAGTTAGAAGGCCCGAAGTTATTAAAACTTACAACCAAAACATGGGTGGAGTCGACCTTACAGATCGCATGCTTTCAGTCTGCCCATCGCGTAACCGAACAAAAAAGTGGACAATTCGTGTTATATCACATCTCTTTGATTTGGCGGTGGTAAATGCTTGGCTGCAATATAGAGCTGTTCAAATAGAGAAAGGTGCCATAAAGAGAAACATAATACAAATGCGTCAGTACAAACTCGATTTGGGTACAAAACTTATTGGAGACAATGAAGAACAAAGTGATGGTGAAAGTGGAGGTGAAGAGTATGAAGAGCTCGAACCCAAACACAAGAAACGTAAGATCCTTATCAAACCAATACCTTCCAGAGAACGCCGTATGAAGTCTGCTGCACACTTACCCGAATATAACACTAAACAATCGCGCTGTAGGAATAGAGGATGCTCCAAAAAGACCACAGTTTACTGCATAAAATGTGATATTTATCTCTGTTTTACACCAAATAGGAATTGTTTTTCCGACTTCCACAAGGATGCTGAGTAGTTTTTAATTGAAGCTTTACTTACACCTAGTTGATCTCATGATTATGTTCCTCATTAATGACTTAAAAGTACAAAATGTTGATTATTGTTCTGTTATGTTATAATTATAAGGAAGAATTGTTTAATTTTGATAATTTTTGAAGAAGACTGATTTATTTTTGTTTTGTTTCTCAATTTTCTGATAGGAGGCTTAAAATATAAGTATTTTTGTTTGCTTTTCAGTACCTTTACTTATTTTTATTCCAGATATCATCCCAGAATTATCCTATGTACTACATAAATCACATAGTAATATCGTCACTTTGTTCTCTACATAGGACATAGCGAAAAATCGTTTTTCCGAAAGCAGGATTTTTTTATCTATTTTTCCCTTGCATGTCAACCTATTCCGAACAACATACTAAAATTTCAGAAACATACTCCAAAAAAAGTGCTTTTGGTAGGCAGGAGGATAAGGCAGTCGCGATTTTAACGCGGTAACAACCCGGTATTATGTGTTTTAATTATAATAAGGCAGCGTTGTAGTGTGAAATAAAATGTAGTGACAAAAATTGAGAAAGGGATGCTTAGATGGTACAGACATGTAGCGAGAACGAATAAAAGACTTAAGAAAAATATTTCTTGTGCAATATTTCTTGGGGATAATTACGACACTTCGCGGCTTTTCTCGAAGGCCCGAAAGACGAACAGTAAAGTCGTCTAAGTCCATTTTGCCGAAAAAAGAAAAGATCTATTCTTGAAAAGGATTCGAAAAATATTTCTTGTGCCGGTATAAGTGGCAGAGTAGGAAGGAGAAGGCTTAGGCACATACCGGATGTTTTTAAGGAAAGACCAGTTTAAGGGTGCTCTAAACCAGCGAGCATGCATGATGATGATCATTCATGAAAGTGGAGGAAACAAAGGTAGACAGATCACCTTTGTAGGCCACTTTCATGGGTCGTAGTGAGTGGAATTCCGTGGTCTCTGCCTACAATGATTAAATTACAAAGACTTTAACTGTATTATAAAGACTGTGTGTTTCTTAAGAGTATGAGAATTTCTGTGGAAATACTTATCTATACCTATAGAATGCTGTCCAAACCTATATTGTACTCGCATAACTATTGTCTGTAACGAAGACTATAGACTAAATATAGATGTAGCCTAGAGATTAACGCGACGTCGGTCAGTCCGAAGTCCCTGTGTAACTTAGGGACGTACTCTACCCGCACCACACCCTTACAGATTGTTACTTGAACTGGACCGTAGTGTAGGTACAGAGTGTTCAATTCAATATTGATGAGTGGAGAGATGTCTTTGCGATGCTCTTCGTAAAATACAATTATATTTTATTGTACAAAAGGAAAATAGACATGAACATTCTGCGTTTTCCTTTTGACTTGTCATTCATGGGAAAAATGCCTTATAAGGGAAAAACCACCTCTTAGGATTATATTATCTTTTAGATTAGTTTCTACATTAGGTATTAAAACATCGTTAAAAAACCAATTTAAAAAAATGTGATGTGGTTTGTATATATAAAATATACTTTAAAATCATGATCATCACCTCTCTAGCATTATCCCGTTATACCTAACGATGTATGCTTACAAAATCTGATGATTTGACAGGTCCGGTTGTTTACAGAAGCGACTGCCTGTCTGACATTTCAAAGGAGGGATTTTATAACATAAATTAAGTATGCAGTAAAATTGTGAACTTCTTTATCTATTGTTTTGTGAGAAGCAGTGTAGTGGGTTTTAGTAATATTTCGAAAGTTGTATTTATGATACCCATGATTTTTATTGCTACGTTTCATTACATTTAAACTCTCGCTATTCAAGTTATCAAGAGACGTTATCATTTCTACGATTCAGTTCTCGATCATAGGGCTAGTTTTTATTTTACTCTTTTCATTTCATAACATAACAACAATTCTTCTTCTACGATTGCATGCAAACGCGTTATGAAATTGTGTCGGCCATATCTCACCAGGACACCATGGTAGCGCCACCTTCAAAATGTATACAGTTGGCACCACCAACCACATAATCAACAAGACACTACATATAGATAAGGTAGCGTTTATACATGTTGATGCGCCATCTTGGTGAGATAGGGCCCTAAATATTTAAATATACTTACCGTAAAAAAAATTAATGTCTGCGTTTTCTTCGATCCTCCTCATCACCAGTCAGCCGGCGCGCATTACCATCACCAATCTACAACGCCAGTTTATAGCAATATACTTAATTCCTGCACAAACATTAATACCATAGCTCTCTCTTTCCCTTGCATTATGTGGTGGGTTTGCTTTCCGAGTCTTTTCCTTCCACTTTACTCTGTTGCACATTTGATCAGTATTCAACTAAAATGGATTATATATAGGTTTCGTTCCATATCCCAGAGTCCTCTGAAAGCGATCCCAAAGACATTGGCAAATCAACACAGAACAATGTCCTTCTACAAAGAATTATTAGTTAGCTAGAAGAGATATTCATCAGCATCTGGCTGTTTCCTCTTTTGTTTGTAGTCAGGGGGTTAAAAAGGCCACATCGAAGCAATTTTGCAATTTGACATTTGCGCATATAAAAGTAAGTGCGCAATGCAAGCAAATGTCAAATAAAAATATTAAAAAAAAAATATTGCTTTCTTAGATGAATTGCTTCGATGTGGCCATTTTAACTCCTCAGTTTACTGTATTTTCCAACACTAATCTTCTGTGAGCGGTCTGGTTCAACTTCACAATCTTCATTTCAATGTTTTTATTGATTTGCCTGATGCCTTAGGCCTCTGACATGGCTTATGTAAAAACTACAACCTACGAACAAACTTAACGTGCCTTCTAAAACACGGACCATCTTACTTTTCAGACAATCCAAGATATAATAAGAATAACACATCTAGTTTCTATCTACTAAACGTTTGTTAAGTGGGGTATAACTTACGCTAAGTCCTCCCAAGAGGGGCCCCTATCCCAGTATAAGTACATGTACGCAAATAAGGAGAATTACTATACAGGCTGTTCTCATACTATAACCAAGTTGATTGTTTTTCATAGCTCTCGTGAGTTGGATACGTAACTCTATTTATTTTTGAATTATATAATGATCTGTGTAGTGACTGCCTTTGGCGGCTCAATGGTAATTCTGACATCAGAAGTGATGCAGTTTGTCATTGACGACACAATCTACGCAAGAAAAGAACCCGTCGCCTGTCATAGATGTCAGTGAGGCAGACGATATATCCCTTGGTCAACTTCTGCAACATGCCTGGACTACAATGGTGTAGTGTTCAATTTCAAGCATGCACTGATTTACACAGAACCGGAAAAACGGGAAAATCTCGACGTGGAGCGGGTTTTTCTGTGAAACCGCAACAACATCTTGCGTCCCACCCAGCTTGACGCGCTTTCTAGACTCTATGTACATTAACCTTAAATTGCACGGGGATGGAGAACAAACAAAAGATTTTCGTGTGGTGTCTACTCAGTCAAAAATTGGGACAAAATAGTGTGTGGTGGCCTTTAAGTATGCGTGTATAATGGACATACACATTCTAAGCTTACCTTTTTGTCCCGGGACACGCATGCAACGATTATGGGCATTAGTTCATCAATGTGTTAGAGTTCACACGCGTACAATACTTGCAATTTGTCGAGCATAACGTACTTTCAACTATCGGCCAGAGCAGAGGTGGATTTCAATCACTAACAACTAAAACGGTACTCTATTCAGATCACAATACGATACATTCACGATTATATCGACAATTTGTATGTCCACCTTTAATGCTAAATTCAGTAAGATCATTATCAGTCGAAACCAGACCTTACGGTAGTTTAACCACGGTATACTTTATGGTTGTGTTGATGGTGTGTGGCACCCCACTGTACGCGCTCGATGGTGTAAATTAGTGAGCGCTAATCACTTTGATCACATTAGCTCCTCGTTTGACACTCAATAATTTAATACTTACCCACATATTTGTACAACTACAAACTACTTACCATAGTTGTCTATAGCTGAAATCAAACCAATTCGACATTAAAAAGTTCGTATCCTAAATTCATCCTACTGAGAATCGATACCTAAGATCTCTTGAATTATCAGTTCGTCTAGTCATCACACAGTTATCGTGCGTTTATAAACAGTTAGAAGTATTTTAATGGTTATGAAGAAGAGTTTGTCTGGCACTTATTACAATAATATAACATACTTAAAAGCTACAAAATCAGATTAATGATTCATATCAAGGCGATTAGACAAACAAATTGTACAAATTGTTACAAACGAATTGTATTAAGAATTAAGACTATTACATTTATTTTTCTGTCTCCAGCATATCGTTTTATCTTGAAGCCTGAATACCCCTGTCGTAAAATCCTTTTCAAGCTACACCAAAAGGGGATAATTACGACACTTCGCGGCTTTTCTCGAAGGCCCGAAAGACGAACAGTAAAGTCGTCTAAGTCCATTTTGCCGAAAAAAGAAAAGATCTTTTCTTGAAAAGGATTCGAGGCATTAGGGTCGACCGCCTTTAACACCGATGCTCGCAAATTGACAAAAAAATGTTTACACTGCATGATTATTGTATGTTATTCTACTTTATAAAATAAGATTAAAAAATAATCTTTTCTAGAATACCTACCAATTCGGTACCATTTCGGTAACTAATTTCTGACGTAACAATTCATTTGAGTTTCCACTAAAGTACATTGTATGCTTGTCAAATACTAGGTACTTACTTACCTTGAATATAATATTACAAAACATAATCCTGTTGTAACCGTAAATTGTAGATTTAAAATAGAACATACTTATATTGAATAATCTCGGTGAGTTTATAACTAGTGCCTACCTTTTACAAAATAGGTACCTACTTGTAAAATGTTCAGTACTATTGCGTAGACAGTGTAAATGGCAGTCATTCGGCATTAAGGAAAAGGGGCGAAGGGGAAGGCGTTCGGTAAACGGAACAAAAACACCACGTTATTAACGAGATTGTTGTAATCTGACTAATCTATTTTGGGAAGGGCCCGGGCTCGGAAGTGTCAATTAATAAATAAATACTCCCTTGCGAGTACATCTTGCTGAATCTTCAGCTGCTTGTCTAAGGAAACTAGTAGGTAGATAAAGTCTTTCTTTTAAGATTATCATCAACTCGCGTTTAACTCGTTTATTCCCAGGTCCAGTTACTGTATCTGAATATATTGAAGGATCTGTCTTTTTACAAAAGCGACTGCCATCTGAACTTCCCAATAGAAAATAAACCAAATTACAATACGAGCTTATGCTATGGGTTTCCTTGTGATGACTTCTTAATATGGATGTCCTGGGGGTCTTAAAAGCTCACATTGAATCAACACATCTAAAAAAGCAATATTGCAATTAGACATTTGGGCATATAAAAGTAAGTGCGCAATGTCCATTAGCAGTATTGTTTTTTATTGAATTGCTAAAATGTGGCTTTTTTAACCCTCGTGGATTCGACTTCGATATTGGGTTAAATGCTACTGAGTTGATGTTGATGCACGATAAGCTGCAAAAGTCCAATCAGTTTCTTGCAAAGTAATAAATTAACTGCTTGTACATGAGACCTCCTGGTTACATGTCATGTCGTTTCTGTAATAGACCAAAAACATCTGCAAAAACATAAAATTTATAATTATAAGAACTAATGGTTCATAATTCTACCTGTCAGTTTAATAGTAAATAAATTAGATAATAAGTATTTACTAGATCAATAGCCTCAGGCTAACTGGTTGTTCCGAGAGTGTACAATTATTATAGGGATAGGACCCTAAGTAAGCGCATACCTTATCTCATCAACAGTTTGCCTGAGAACATTAAAGTGAGCCAAATTGTTTAAAAATAAGTTAAAAAAATATTTTTTTATTTAATTTAGCAAGTACTTACCTATTTCTTAATTTTTGTAATTTAGCCAGAGTGTCTTGGTGAGACTCCGACCCTGCAGTCAAATTACTTATGCAATTTTGCAGGACATTGCATTTAGACCAAGTTATTTAAGGCCTTAATAATAATAAATAATAAATTTCACCACCGTTTACAAATAATTCGTTGGGATACAATCAAAGAACAAAAGATTAGTCACTAAACTTTTGATCTTTGATTGTACAAGATTGAATGTCTGGTACTTATTAAACAATGTGATGTGTTAGGTGACCGGCTGCTCGACATCCCGTGCAATGTGTGCGGAGACCGCAGCTCGGGGAAGCACTACGGCATCTATAGCTGCGATGGTAAGTTATTATTTGTTTATCGTTTCCATATCTCGGGCCTATGGAGTCCCGGACTTTTGGAAGGCGTGCGTAGGGAACACGTAGAGGCCCCTTAAGACAATTTAATCTAAATGTTGTGTAACACCAACCGGCGATTATCCCTGTATACACTATGGGAGTGCACCCAAAGACAATCCCCGGTTCGTGTAAGACTATTGCAGATTATGGGAACAAAGGCAACTATTATTTGTTTTATTATTATTGGAAGACCAACAGCTAGTGATACAAAATACAACCGACAGCCAATTACAACTCCTCACTGACAAACATAACTTAGCTAAAATAGCTCATTTATTTATTGTAAACATGGTAGTAGGTACATGTGACCAAGGGCAAAAATAAGAGGTAACAGCACCTTTTTTATAACAATTTAAAAAAATAACAAAGAAAATTATGAATGAAACAAACAAATTAACCAAGTTAAGAATCCACAATCAAGTTAAAAAAAAGTTAGGTAACAAATCATTATTAACGCTACAATTCTAAAATAAAATTTCAACAACAATGTAAAAAATATATATTTTTTTTTAATTCTATTATTTATTTTATTTACTTTAAGTACCTACTTAAAAAGTAATTAGTTTTAAGGATAGAGTGTTTTTAAACTGTTTTGTACGGTAACGAGCACTAATAATATGTATACACTTTAGTATCTACCATATCACATTTAACTTTTTTGACAAATTTTTGACAGCGTGTTAGTAACATCGTGCCGAATACTCAGGGGATGATTCAGACCATGATTCTGAGTGGAATTTTCCGTCGCAAAATTCAAGATATTTTTGTATTTTTTTTAAATTATTTTCCGATCCATAATTTTTTTGAAAATTCTGCTTGATATCAACTCAGAATCATGGACTGAATCACCCGTCAAAGTTTTCTTTACGATGACACTAATTCCTTGTATGTAGTAACAACAGGCATTTATCATAGACTAGTTTTAACTAGAGAAGACCCGTTTTAATTAAAAAGGGTTTTTTCTGTAGCTTATTCTGTTCTCGTTCCCCAGGATGCTCGGGGTTCTTCAAGCGGTCGATCCACAGGAACCGAGTGTACACATGTAAGGCGGGCGGCGAGATGAAGGGCCGCTGCCCCGTGGACAAGACGCATCGCAACCAGTGCCGCGCCTGCCGCCTCGCCAAGTGCTTCCAGGCCAACATGAACAAGGATGGTAAGTGACGTCACACCACCGCTCATAACAACCACAAGACGCACCGCAACCAGTGCCAAGTCCTTCCAGGTCAATGCATATATACACATGCATAAGTCCACGCTTATTTTCCGGTGAGGTATGCGAAGATAATGGACTTCCACTCGCTACGAAAGTATGGTCAGGATTGATACTGGCTTCTTCCATTTCTTTTTGACGTGATTTGATTTGAACTTTTCTTTCTTTTCTCTGGCTTAATTGTACATATGCCAACGTCTACTGGTATGCAGTTATTAAGAAGAAGATCCAGTTATTTCCCATCTCTCAGGGGAAATCAGCAGTACAGTCCCCACATAATACTGGCCACAAAAAATAGTCATGAACTTTCCAGAACCATATAACCATACCATACCATATTTCCAGGTTCTGTAGACTGCAGACTGAAAGACTGAAAGACTGAAATTCCTCTCTATGTGTCTCCTGTTGTAATCAATTTATTCTTCTACTTATCATGTGGGTTATGAGTTGGATTACCAACCTCATCAACCCTGGTATCAGGGTTACTATTGTGCCGCCAAAGGCCCCTGACATGACTCATGTAACGACTACATACTTACATCAGTAAGTAGTTATTTGTAATATCAATAGTTATTTGGGATATCAATTATACTCTATATTGTGTTTCGGCATAACATAAACCAATCTAGCACTCGTTAAAGTATCAATCGTCAAAAACCATGTCAATTCAACTGGATGGTCGATGAAGCTCAGTGGGAGCAATTCACGAAGCTTTCCCATTTTTTCGGTTTTAATCCTTTGAAAAAGCTGTTGCGTCAATGTCCAGCAATCAGATTTGTGTCGTTTATGTTGACACAATAAAAAACAGCGCACAACATGGAAAAAGAAAATATTAAATAAAAGTATTGAATTATGTATTCTATTTTCCGGATTCGTATTCTATTTGAAAATAAATAAATAGAATGGAACGTACACTATAATGTTTATCCGATAAACTGTTTTATCCTGTGAGTGTAAAATCATTATACTAGCCCATTCCCTTATTATGGTTAGGTACCTACTTATCGTACTTACTCTCCCAATTGTTCAACGAAAAATCAACCTAACTCATTCAAAAATATAAACTTCATAAATAACAATGATATTATGTTTCGAACGTACAATGGGCGTAAATAAATTCATATTGGATGAAGCACAAAGGATACATGACAATAGTAGCAATGTCGGTGGAGTGCCCATCACGTTCGCAGCAGGACGTATTGTGCTCTGAAATATCGGGTGAAATATGCCGGCGGCCTTCCATTCCACGACACTTCGGTACTATACGTCATTACGTCACTGTCGTATAACTACGGCACTATACGTGGCGTGTATCGTGCCGGAATTGTTTTAACATATCGTTTGTTTCGGCTTGTTGTAATTGTAATTGTTGAAGCGCCTGTCGTCTTGTATGGAGCAAATAATTGTTTATTAAGGTATAGATATTACTTTGCCCGCAGGTGCTTTTTAGGGTTCCGTAGGCAAATGGCAAGAAACGGAAGCCTTATAGATTCGTCATGTATGTCTGTCTGTCCGTCCGTATGTCCCAGCCACTTTTTTTGGAACTATACTGTTAAAACTTGGCAAGTAGATGTTTTATGTTAACCGAATTAAGATTTATACACAAAAATAGAAAGACAAATAATAAAAGTTGACACAATTATTAGCTGTTGGTATAATGATCGCAGACAGATCTTACGTACGATTTGGAATCTATATTCGAAGCGAAATGAGTTTTAAATCTTGTGCGACTACGATTGTTACGAACGTAGCAATGTGCTACACCGCTGCGTAGCGACATGAAAGCGGTTTACCCTGCTCATTACTTAAAGTTATTTCAAGAATATTCCATATTTTACAATGTTACTTTCTATATTGTGTATGTTAAAATACTTATAAGGATACAATAGTTAACAAATGCACTCAAATAAATTCGACCAAACCAACCTTAAACGAAGATTTTACCAAAAGCGAGTTTCCCTCGCCTATCGAAGGGTTTCAGTTAAAATCTGAATACCTCCCTAAGTAAAATCTTGTGAATAATTGAATATTCATAGAGTCCTGTGTCGGCCGCAAGTCGGGCTCTAACTCTCGGCATGTGACGAAGCCTTCACATCTACGTATCATATTATAATCACTACTTGGTATAGGGTTGTCGTTACCTCGTAACATTTATTTATTTATATAAATAAAATATTATCAGCCCGATTGTCCGAAAGTAAGATGATCCGTGCTTTGGAAGGCACGTTAAGCCGTTGGTCTCGGTTACTACTTACTGATGTAAGTAAGTAGTCGGTACTTGAGCCATGTCAGGGGCCTTCGGAGGCTCAATAGTAACCCCTGACACTAGGGTTGATGAGGTTGGTACTCCACCTCACAACCCACACGATAGAAGAAGAATAAAATATTATCATGATAGGCACTTAACCTAATGCGACAATATTAGCGTACAATGTTATCAGATAACAATTCATTACGCTACACTTTGGAACACAGTCAATGTGCATCCGAACAAATCCAGATTTTGTGATATTTTATTTAATATTATAAGTAAGTAATAGCTTTTTTACTAAACATGTACCTACTAAGAATCGGGTTGGTCTATAAAGTCTCGGTTTTTGGTTATACTGTTTCAAGTACTAACATTTAAGATAATAACTCGATCGAAGTGACAAAGTATATAATAACAAAAGTATGTAATATCTTAAGAATAAAAAAGCCGGATTAGTAAAGTTTCTTATTGCCCCTCTGGTGCATTCTCTAGTGCCTGGTACATAGACCTGGTATTTTTGTGGTTAATGGCTGGAATTAGTACACTGTGTTCTGCCTAGAGGAAAGAATGGATGTTGTGGGAGTATACAACCCTGTTGAAGCGCGCAGTGCGGTCGCGCCGCAGGTGCTCAGCGCTAATTTATTCACGAGCATCACTTTGTGCCACCGCGGCCCCGGATTACCTTTATATGTTTACCCGGGACGTAATTATACGCCCTCACGAAACTTGCCAGCGCCACGACGGTACACACCAGTCTGACACAAACTATTTTTAGACATGAAAAATATTATTTTACACTTATAAGAAAGTGGATTAGCCAAATAGTGATGCTGCCAGAGGTAAATGTACAATTTTCACGTTAAACTACCTCAATATATATAGTGGCAGAGCCGGAAGAGGACGACCATGGCGAACATATCATGATTAAATATATGTATATATGAATAAATAGTGCTTTAAAGAAACACCAGGTCGAGAGTACTCTAGACGTTTCTAGAGTAGTCTATGAAGTAAGTAGTGGCAAAATGAAATGTGGCGCATTAGGATCGTTGTAAGCGGAATTCGGTGGTCCCTACCTACCTTGGTTTTGATCATGGTAATAAAATATTTACGGCAATAGTTCTTAAAAATCTGACTAGAATCTCGTGACTGACGTCAAAAAAATGTTAACGAGCTAAAAGCCTGTGTAATTCCTGGCAATACATTCCCGACTTCCCCGCCTCTGCTCAGGAGTTCAAATAATTCATGGCTCCTCACTTCGACTCCGCCGCTCGCCGCAACCGCGGAATAACGAATGAACTCATTAATCAGTCATAAACTACATTACTCGGTACTTCGTATTCAGTGTGGATTACTATGGTTTAGTTTTATTAAGTTTTACTACACGTGCTACGAGAATAATAAAATACATTTTTGTAATTTAGCAGACGAAGATCATGACATACATCTGAGAATTCTTAGGACTTCGTAATAAAGTCTAAAAAAAATGTCTGTTCTATATAATGTATGTATTAAGTTTTAGTGAGCTTATCATCAGATAAGCAACTGTTTTAACAAAAATGAAATAATTACGTACTTAATAATAAAACACTTTCTTAAAACACTTTTCACGCTGTCTTGTGAATGTGTGTGTACACACTCACAATCAAGTCTATTTCCCAATCCGACTTGCTACTTTGCATTTTTGTGGTGTCGTTTACTCTTCATCTACTCTCATCAAAACTTTCATCCGATCTCGTCAGTCCAGAGAACTGCTGCAGGGCTTTTTTCCATTATAAAAATAAACTCAAGTGACAATGTCTCTCTTCCATCGCAATCAGGAGAGGATCGATGAAAGGCAAATCATTCGGTGTGTAAATGTAAAGTCCATCGGGCAGAGAGCCAATCAGCTAACGCCAATATCGCTGAGCAAACAGCGCCGGATCCAAGTTGACCCGAGTGAAGCCGTGCCGTTACGCGTATCACCAGTCTGACCGGAGCCTTATCTAAATTCAATTTCATATGATTCACGTGTATGTACCCGTTCTTTGCCTATTACGTAAAGAATATTTTTATAATATTACTGTATATTTCACATTTTTTTCAAAACTAAAGTGGTGTCTACTTATTACCAAATGGATGGGTTTTGGGTGTGATTACCTATACCTAAATTTATCTTGCCGTGAAGTCTTGAAACTGCTAGTAGATATTTTATCATTTTGAGATGCCTACACCTACATCCCTAGGGACATAAATAATGAGAAAAATATCGATTTACTTAAGTTTTATTTAAAATCCTGATAACACATTTTTATAAATTACTTTCAGTATAAATATAGCTAGTTTTAGTAATACCATCCTACGGTGCTTTTTTGTGAGTATATTTCGTGTTTTATTTTCTTATCTACAGGAATAATTTATTGGTGAACATCATAAACCCAACTCATAAACGAGGCAATAGCTATCAAGTGAACGTAATCCCCAATTTAACTTTATAAAATTAATTTAAAATCGATCAGGTTCGAGCAAGCCAGACTCCGACCCGGTCGGCGCGTACTTTTCAATATTCCATGAAAAAGTTAAAAGGTTCCAATGAAAAACCTTTTCCCGATGAAGTGCTTTTTAGGCAAAGTTAATTAATGTGTCTCAAATTGAAGTTTTTTGGCATTTATTAACCTGTCTATTAAAGTAAGGTTTGTATCAAAATCAACAGAGTATCTAATTATATTTTATTTGTCTAATTTAGAATTCATTTGAGAACTAGTATATCATAATTAGCCCACATTCTTAAAAGAGTTCAGAATTGTACATTTACAAAATAGTTTAAAAATATAATATTCTGTTTACTCGATCAAGAAGTACTTACTTAGACTTTGCATTTTCCAAAGCCTCGTCGTGTCGTAACTTTGTCTGTAAAATGAATATTTTTTAATAGCAGTTATCTGTGGACGCGTCGCCGTCGGCGGCGGCGGGCGCCCGACAAGGGGCAAACTTTTCAATTACCGCCATGTCGTGTTACCCCGCAGCGGGTTAAATTAATTCTCTCCACTTCACAAAAAGATTCACCTTACCCCACACCGCCCCTGCAAGCCCGTATTCTCCACTTTTTTCCCTGAATATTTCCACCCGTAACATACTGACGTTTCGCAATATTTATTTTTAATTTAACGGTTCACGCTCAAGATTTTGATTCCGCACCATTTTACCTTTCGAAGTCCTTTTGTTGAAAAAAGAACATCAAACCGTAATGAAACTGTTTCGAGCAAGCTCGTTTCGTGTTTTCTTAACAATCCTATCTCGTTTCTGCCTAGGTAGTTTTGTTCGTTTTTGTACGATAAGTACCTATCTTTCGAATAATACTATGAAATTACCGTAGCATATTTTGATTTTAATTAATAATTTATTAGGGTTACGTTTATAAAATAAATGGTTACCGACCATATTTAAATTAGCTCTACGTTTACACAAATGAGCATTGAACCCTGTCATTATTTTTTATTGGTCTCTCGGGCCCCGTATTGCGTGTCACGGTGTATCGAGTGTATCGAATCGAGTGGCGGCTCGCATCGCACTAGCGAACAGTGTTTAGGATCAAACACGTGTTCACAACATCGCAGACGAGGGGACGGTATAAAGGGTGAGCGATCATAGGTAATGCTGCGTTAGTTACGCTCATAGAACTGTAATTACGGGGCGATATCGGGTTATTGTTCTCTTTCGACTAATATTTACTAATACCTACGTCGAGTGTTTGTCTCCGATAACAATAGGCACCTTAAGCTGATCCTTCAGCTAAACTTACGTTCAACAGTAACTACTTGGCTTCTTGGCTAAGGATGTAGAGTGTTAAATCAATTGCCATTCAATATAATATGAACATATAAATATTATTCTAAGACAACACGCTTGTCTGTTTAATACCTTGTAAATAACAAAAATAAAATGTACTATTTACCACACAACGCAAAGGGCACGCAAATAAAGGCCCTTCGATCCGATTATGTGATTTATTCTCCGCTTCCGTGTTTGCCTAGTTTTCTGTAGCCACTAAAATATTTCCGTCTAATCTGTCATGAACTTTGACATAGCTCGGGGTCATTACTAACTGTTGAAGTGAATATGAAATCTGGGGTCAGGTTACGATGGTTGTGTAGTGCGTGTATTTTGACAGCAAGTGATTCAACCCTCGCTGCCCCGGGGAATCTCGCCCATCTAATTTCATTTTAATGTTGTGCGTGAACAAATTATAGCACTGTCATAGCGAAAATAAAACGGTTCAATGGGATCATCTGTTGCATCTGGTTTATGGGTTATTTTTTGTTTGGTTTACGTGATTCTTAATTAATTTTCGCAGGGGAGAGTTGATTGATTTACACGTGAGTGTTAGTAATGAGTAGATTATATTTTTTTCTACAGTATTATTATAGGATATTTTATATACCTTCTAAATGTTTACCTACACCCTCGTACTCTCCGAACATTACTTCCAGTAAAGATTAGATGCGAAATGGTAGGTATAACAATTTGCGATTTTAATATTATATCATGGATGAAAATGGGAAATCACTAGTTTTTAAAATAATTCATCATTCTTTAGATCTTCATGACCATATGAAGGTAATGGAAAAGTTTGAATCACTAAAAAACGTACTTACTTAAGATATTTTTTATATTTTTTAACATCTACGTATCTATACTATTCTTGTTAAAATACGTACATTTGTTGACGTGACTTCATAAACTTGTCTGTAAGTACTTAAACAACTTTGTAAACTTGCTGCATTAATTTTAAACTGTTTTCCAAATAGGTTCTGAATCTCTGATTCACATTACTACAAGGTTTAAGTTTTCTTTCACGCTATTCGCCAAAACAAAACTGGAATTCCAAACTGCTATAAAACGGGGCCGCCTAAAATTCCCGACCACGAAAAAGCGGCGATATGAAAATAGCGTTTGTCTGTAGTGTGCAGTTGGTCCGTAAACTTGGCGCTGTACAAAACAAAGTTATTCATAGCGGTGGAACGACACAGCCCAGCTCGCGCGCGACGCGTTGCGAACGGTCGCAACCGCGCGATAACTTCGCGACAACTTTTTGAAAAGATGATGCCAGCAACTTTGAATAGAAACTTACGTATACTTATATCGATGCATAGCACAGATACAGAAACTGAGTAGGTAAATACAAGCTGAAGCACACAAGAATTTTTGAAACTCCAATTAAATTTCTAATAAAATAACTGTTTCATTATTCATTAGCAAAACCCTATTCAACATTGCGTAAAAGGAGAAAGACAAATCCAGGGTCTTGATTTGACCTAAATAAATAATTATTGTAGGTAAAGTACACCGCACACATTTACATCTCACATGCGGATTCGTAACAGAAATAAAGGCACACTTTGAATGTGTGAGAACCCGTTGTCATGTCGACATCGTTGGACACCTGAGGTGGACATCTATTATAAGAGATGTTTGCCCGGGCGCGGGCGCGACCCGCCGCGCCGGCAGGAAGGTGAATAAAAACCTGGATATTTCTCATATTTATGTCGGTGCACTCGAAAATATTCTCTGAGATCGGTGTTCCTTACCTGCAACGGGTACAGGGATTTGTAACGTACACGCCGGGTATAAGGCAGGTTTCTCCACGCAGGTGAGCGAGAGCGTGGGACAGCGCCCACCTGGCGCGCCCCTCTGCCTCTTCGCTGCCCTCCGCCCTCTCTGGCTCGTTAATGATGATGTGCTCAGCCAGCAGACTATTTCACTTCTGAATACATCTTTCTCACTTTTCGTTCCCCGTCCCTGTCGCTCCCGGCTCGGATCCTCGCTACGTCTCCGTCGGGCGAGTGTTCGCCTGGTCGCATCCACCTAGTCAATTCGGCAAACGCGTATCTACTTTGTGTCGGAAATGTAATGGAACAAATGCGGCTGGAATTAACGTCGGAACGAATGTCGGGACACGGGGTCGTTCTCGCTGGATATTTTCCACGCGATGATTTTGATGCGCATCTATGGAGCGGTAATAACGTTTGCGGTGAAATATACACCTGGCTGCCTACTTATTAATATCAACTGAAAAGTAATTTAATCCGAGGATTTTTCGAGGTCCACATTTATTTTGCTGAATCATTTACTTACTTACATTGAAACATGAGTATTTAGAGGCTTTCGTAGCATACAATTTAACAAATTTTTGATACTTTTACTTATACTTTTCAGCCCCACTTTGTATGACTTGTGATGCAAAAATTAGCTTGTTTAACATCTCGATCTGCCGTAATCTGAGGAGGCGCGAGGGATGAAGGCAAATGCTGACTCACTGCCGATTGTGTTGTCTGTAAATGAAGATCAACAACGCGAGGGCTTTATATTCGCAGAAAATCAGGATAATAATGTTTCTTGCCTCTATTGAACTTAATAGTAATGGATACTGCGACAGATTTCATTTTATACTTTATTTTTTTATATTGGTAATAATAAATATAAGTAGGAGTCAATTTTTGGGCTCTTTTTAAAACAGTACTGTAATTAAATTATGTTAAAGAAATAAATTGAGGAATAATTGATAGAATGGATTTATTGGATGAGCTAATGGAGTTAATGGAGACTTAGGTACCTACTTCGAAAAACAAAACTTAAATAGTTATTAATGTAATACTTCTACCACAACGACCAATAAGTTTCATCGGTTGTATAAGTACTTATAAATGATTTAAATTGGAAGGTTTATTTAAAATATACAAAGTATGATCACATAACTCCTTTGGCGAGCTTATTTAAGCTTTCGTCAAAAGCGTCTTGCTCGTCAGTCAATAAACCTTTTGACCGTTCACCAATTCGGCTTCGTGAAGCTTTCAGAGGGCAGGCGAGGCTGGGATTATTGGGTCATTAATCACTAACCCACACCACAGCGCTGTGGTGTGCGCCGCCCCCACCCACCTCGATGTCGATACCAGCGCTCTGGGAAACTTTTAGACTGAACATTCAAAGAAAAATATTATATATAAGGTGTTTTAAAAGACTACACATCAATTTGCCTCGTTATGATATCCTACCCATACAAATATACTTTCATTATCATCTCCCTAGCGTTATCCCCTTTTTCGCGAAGTCCGCTTACCTAACCTGAAGATTTAACAGGTCGAGTTTTGTTTTTAGAGAAGCGACTGCTTGTCTGACCTTCCAACCCGTGAAAAGAAATCCAGCCCCATACAGGTTCGGTTAGGTCACATGTGGAATGTGAGTTAGGTACCTCACGATATTTTCCTTCACCGTTGAGAACAATTTCGATTATCATTGGTTTAGGTTCATAGGTTGGTGGGTTCATACAAGTACACTTTTTTTCACTCAAATAAGTTAACAGTTACAATAAGAAGTACTTATCTAAGTACTAGTCAATTATTATATCCATCTTAGGCCTTTGTAACAAAAGCGAAGAAGACAACTTACTTATGTCTTCTGATTACTTGTCTATCTTTGTACTCTGGTAGGGATTGCAGGTATGAGATTAGGTATGTATGCAGGTTTTTACATTTAAAACCCGATAAAGGGTTTGTGTCCTTTGTAACACGACATGGCATTGCCATGGCGGACATGAGAAGATGGGCTAATCACCTGTTACATTACAGTTCTTTATTAGGTACTATTAGTGACTACTTACATACATAAATAAATATAAATAGCCTATATACGTCTCACTGGGCATAGCTCTCCCTTTAATCAACCGGATGTGGTATACATAGACATAGAGCACACTTCACCACGCTGCTCCAGTGCGGGTTAGTGAAGGCGTTTCGGCCAGTAGCCCGGGACGAACGGCTTAACGTGCCTTCCGAAACTCTTGTTGGACAACCACGTAATTCAGCCTGCAATGTCCTAACCAAACAAAGGACAACCTCACACAATGGTTTGAGATTTTATGAGTGTGATGTTTTTATAGTTTGTTTTCTTTGTGTTGTAATTTCCAATTACAGACAGCGATACGGCTCACCGCCACCTGTCAGATTGGACTAACAATGCTAAGTGAACGGGTACTTACTTCAATCAATAATACTTTATTGCACAATTACATATACAAAGGACATAAACATATGCATAAAAATAAGCACAGTAGCTTACTTATTTATTTTATATTGATATTTGGAAAACTTACTGACTAATTATACATTAAATGGACTTAAATGCATGAGACAATGCTGATAATGAGTTCCCGCCAATAGATGACTTTACTATCATACTCGTACAATGGTTGTTTCCTCTGATAACCCCAATTATAACACTCAAAAATACAGTCGTGAGAAGGTAATGAGCTTATTTGTATGTTGTTTAGTTCTTCAAACTCTTTGTGTTACAAACCTGGTGAAACCTTGCTCAAAGCTAAAAGTTTCAACCTCCTTAGACAGCACTAAGTTATCGACCGTAGAGCACCATTACACGATCCATGAGAGCATGTGTGTAGTGTGTGTGTGTAGTGAACTACTGAGGCTAGCCCCCCGGTGGGTGGCCACATCGTCTACAAGTAGGTACTTGCAGTAAATGTGCCTTAGCGTCTGCGCTGCACTTCTGTAATCTGTGAGGTATCTTGTTGTACTCGTATTAACCTACCCGGTTAACCTATCTGTCTACGGCAAAATCATTGCAGATTTAGAAAAAGTTTTATTTATTTATTTCATTTAGGATTTTTTTTTTTATGGTCCATACCCCCTCCGGTTGATTGAGGGAAGGCGTGTGCCCAGTAGTGGGACGTATATAGGCTGTTTATGTTATGTTAGGATTTAAAAATATAAAATAAAATGACTTTTAGGTATGAAAAGTACGATTTTCCAGGCAACCTTAGAAGAACCATTTCATTTAATAATAATAAAAAAGTTTAGTTTAAGTCTATCAGACATTTTGAGACATTTTTAGGCTTATATTATGAGTTTTTAAATCGTTTTTCTGAAAACTTAATTAATTAAAACGTAATGGCATCAAAATCATCATCATCTATATTACGTTAAAACCTTATTGGTGAGGAATTTCAAAATCGTTTAGTGACAATACATAATACAGTTTTGATATTTAGTGTTACTTACATAATAATTTAAAAAGCGTTCTCAATTGTTTATGGAGGGTAAAATTAAAACGCTGCTGAAAATTAATTGACATCGGACCGCAAGCTGCCGCGGGTGTAAAACAACAAATAAATATGTAGTTTTTGTACGAGCTACCTTTTTGAAAAACACGTTTTGTTTGCTTTCAATTCGATGGAGCGAGGGGCTTTCTCTGATAGACGTTTGAAGTTAAATCTCCCTTTTAAACGCTTCAAATGTGATTCAGTGAGCGCCTTTTTGGGGCTTAAGCGATGCGACTTGAACGTAACAGAGCTCGCTTTTAATAAATTGATTACTTATTTATATTCTAGGGGAATAAAAAAGTGGATTGGACTTGAGTACGTGGCTCAATAGTTATACGTACTTACATACATTAAATTCTTGTTGATAAGCAGAGTCCTTAGTTGATCAGGTTTATCTAACTAGAGGATTTTAGTGCTCCAATTTATCCGATTAAATAGTATTATTATCACCACATTAAAAAAAGTAGTTCAAAATAACACCTCTCTCGAAAAAAATTGTAAATAAATAAATAAGAATATATATTAATTCCGAGAGCTATCATTATATCAATCTGAGAGCCAGACTCGAGCCATTCGTTGGTTTCTTTGATTATTTTATATTACAAAACAAGTTACTGCTCTTGTCCACAATAAAGTCAAAAGTTGTGACTTGTGCTACTACAACAACATGACGTCACGCGGTCATGACGTGACGAACAGACTTTGTTTCTCATTCGCCTTTGTCTAATTAAAATTGCGCTTATCCGCGTCACACTGGAAACTAAGCCCTTTGGCCAAAACCACCCCTGGAACAGTTTTCTATCGGAAATTACACCGTAAATATTCGGATATAGAGTTTGTAATGCGTTACGGAGGGTTTGGAGGGTAGTCGAGAAAAAAGCACGTGTTCTATTTGGGATTACACGAACCCCGTAAACAATAGGTTAACATTGCTTCAGTTGCGTTTGTTCTCCACGCGATAGTTTGCCAAGTTTATCTTTCCTTTCTGTTCGACTAATCATTACACATTTACGCACCAAATACTTGTAGTATTTGTTTGGAAGTATGCATTCGAACAAATTTAAGTGCATCTTGAATTCATTGACTATTAAACAGCGCGTTGAACTCTTTTCTATTGAGTTCTGACAGAGAGTCACTGTGGTCATGGTGTGTTTCATAAGTCACTGTGGTCTAGTGGTTCACCATCTTGCTTCTCAAATGGAGGGTTCCCCCCGAACCCCGAACCCCGGTACCGGACTTACACCAATGAATTACACCAATGGATTATGAGTTTTCACTAACACAGTTAGCTCGACCATTAATAGACGGCGATACGGCTCACCAGCTATCACGTTGTTCAAACAGGAAGCTCTTTTTTTTAAAAGAATATTAATTTCTCAACACAAGACATACAATGTCACTTATATGAAGCTCACTGAAGTGTGGGTACTTAGTTGGTCTTGCGATTAATGTAGAGGTAATTGTGACTACCCCGATTGCGATATAGTCATGAGCTTACGTCATGACATGTTCTATTGAGCATTAGGTAAAATAAAAACACATAAAAGTTTAGTAGTTACTACTACTGGTTAGGATTTTAAAAGGACTTCATCTTTTCTATCGTGTGGGATGTTAGGTTAGCTCTATCTCCAGCAACCCTGGCGTCAGTCAGGGTAATTATTGACCATGTTAGTGGGCTCTGTTTTCCGCATTTAGACTCTAAGATGGCCCATTATGCGTAATTATTGACCATAGGCATGTAAAATTTTGAAATTTCAATCATCACCCAGATCAAAAGTACGTGTGTATATGGGAGCGTATGTCGAGTGCAGTAGGTATAAGCCGCGCGGAGGCTGCATGTCAAAGCATCGCGCGCTGTCCGCATTAGTGGCGAATATCGCCCGTCGCCTGGTGACACTATCCGCATTCACTTTAAGCCGCGGTGCTGTTCAGTGTAGGGCTGCCATCGCAGCGTTTTACTTAACATCAACACTGGGACACAAAGGCACTACAGACGATGTCCCGATTTCAAGTGTCACGAATGAAAGTTCAATGACCCGTGGTTCGTTTACCTAAAACTATGAAACTATTGCGATTTAGTAACGTAAGTTCGTCATCAAATAGGAGATTCCAGTTACTCCAGTCTGGAGTGACAACCTGTTAGAAGAACAACTTGTGTGTACTGTGTACTTAAATGAATTATAGTTAAGTTTATCAGTGAGTGTTATTTTGTCATTATTATGAAAAATAAAGTATCTTAAACCGTAAAAGTTAAAATCGTAACATCTTTCCTGGCCACTTTAGTTTTGTGTCCTAAAATAGATGTGTCGTATTGCGTACGCGTAATAACGCAGAGTGAAACAGTCAAAGATTGTTTTTTTTTTTCTTTCCAGCTTAGAACTATTTTAGCTAGTTATAGTATTAGTTGGCGATTACTCCACCGACAAAAGCGCAGCTCTTAAATAAAGAGAGAGAGAGAGATAGATAGTACGAGTATTAGTAGTAAATTCATCCTTAGGCCACTGGCAGCCCTGCGGCCGGCGCGGGAATCGAGCGTATGCGTCGCCATGTGCGTTCACAATAGCCACATTCTCATGGACTCAGCGGTAAGCTGATTGCGTGACGTCATCGCCACACCGCTCCGCCTGACGCATTTAAACAATATCGCATTTTATCCCATAGTTACGTGGTACACTTTCAAAAGGGTCGCAGTTCCCTATTTAAAATTTAATCTCGTTAGGTTCGGTGGACTCTTCAAGAGTAACACCGAATTATGGGATGCATCGGGAGTACGATACAAGTACATTCCGGAGATTTATTTTTATTTTCTTATAAGTAACTATTATTCCGGTAACAAGTTAGAAAATTCACAAACTTTAATTTTGGACAAATTACTTAGGTGAGGGTACTTGCATAGATGGATCTATACTTGACTCTGTGCTTTCCCATGCTTCACGGTTTAACTTGCAGCCTAGATGGGTATAAATTGTTTATTCCAATTATTTTTGTTTTATAGTACTTACCGGTGCTTAGCAAAACTCACACAGAAAATTTATATCGAAAAAAATTATTGCTTTTTTTCCACATGTTGTTTGGCGTCTTAACTCCTGTAAGGCTAGAAATACCTAAGAATAGTCACATACTTAATAAGTTATCGTGCAACCCTGCCGTGCCTGAAAGTATCCCCATTCCCGAGAAATGCGTTTCAGATGTACGTGACGTACGTGTATTGGGCTGGTTTTCGCAGGTTGGAAAGTCAGACAGGCAGTCGCTTCTGTTTAAAGCCAGAACTGTCAAATCTTCAAGTTAGGTAAGCGGACTTTGTGAAGACGCGATAACGCTAGGGAGAAGATGAAAATGATATAATCGCTCAACCCTATTTTTGATCGATTCTCGCTCAAGATACTCGTCTACCTTTTCTAAGTACAAGTCCGTGTAACCAAAATGATAGCAATCTCTAAGCAGATATGAATATCCTATAATGTCGGGCTTTTATTATCTTATTGACTACTCCATTACTGGATGCAGGGTATATTAAGGTAAAGAGTTAAAAAATAGAACTGTATAGTGGTTTTCTAATCGATGAGCAAGTTTCCGTACCTTTTCATCAACAGCTTTCGTTCGGTCACACTCTAGGTGCATAATACGGGCGCGACGATCCGGCTTACCGGATCACGGGCTGCCGGGTCGGGTATAATCCCCCGTGTAAAACAACCAAGTACCGATGTCACCAACTTTTTACAGTCTACTGATACGCTACGGATCATTTATTTGGTTACCGAATTTGTGAGGGTGTCGATTGGTACAATAGGCACAATTATTTCTAATGTATTAAGTACAAAGTTGCATTGGAAAACAAAAGTTCAAATGGGTTTAAGGAAAAGATGAAGACAAATCGATACGCATAACAGGCATGAATAAAGCTAGTTTCACACCGAGCCACAAAAAACCGCAAAAGTGAACTGGGGCGCACGTTTCGATAGCGATTAGCTGACGTACGAATCGACCTTGATGTGAGGTATTAATTTAATTCGCTATAGCTTTGCGGAGAAACATTAAATTGCAACTTGGTTAGCCCCCTCGGGCCTTCTACTGAACGGGAGTTTAATAGGTATATTGTTGTGTGTACAGCGGTGCAGCACGAGCGCGGCCCTCGCAAGCCGAAGCTGCACGCGGGTTCGCTAGCCGGCCTGCCGCCGCCGCCGCTTGCGCACGCGCACAAACCACATGCGCTCAAGCTCTCGCCGCCCTCGCCCTACGCGCCGCTAGGGCAGCCGTTCAACTTTCAAGTAAGTAAAGCTAGTTAAGTATAGTAAGTTTGTAAAGCTAATAAGTGTTTTCTGAAGCTAGTTTTTCTAAAGCTTTTTAAGCTTTAATTAAACTTACGATTGGACAATGTTATCATTGCTTAAGTGATTGAGTCACTGATTGATTAAAAGACTGAAAATGATGAAAGTGCCTCTATAACTAAATGAGTCAACACAACATTTGACTCGTGTAAATTCGCAAAACAAATTAGTACCAACCTATCACCGCTGATTTCTAGTGTTGCCGAACAGCCCATGGTTTTAAAATCGATATCATCATTATGCAATACTATCGATAGCCTATTGTATAGCATAGTGTGGTACTTACCTTTCATTTAACTATCGATACTGAACTATCGAGTAACACTACTGTTTCAAAAACTGGCGATATCCAATGTCAACCACATGTAGGTACACTATGTGGATTTGATCATTTATGACAAGACTTTACAGTCAATAAGGTTGGTAATAACAAGCCGATCAACATAATTAGATCATAGTCATATCGTAAAAAGCAGCTACCCGCAACTTATTGTTAGTAAGTACACCTAAATAAGTATGACCTTTAAATCTACAATAAAACTTGTATGGGATTGAACTGACGCACATTTACTTTCGAAGTCTACCAACCTACTCAGTAGGTACTTCATTTTCTCCGAGTACAATAATTGATCGTTGGCAGCAGGGGTCTTTGGCAGTAATAAAACTCTGTCCCCAGGGTCAAAACAGAAACTACTAAAAACTTTGCGTAAAGTGGTCTGATTGTGTTGGTCGGCTTATAGTTCGGTATGGGCATGGGCGAGCAGGCGCCTCTGAGTGCGACCTCGTCGGCGGGGTCGAGCGGTGCGGGTGCAGGCGCCACCAGCCCGATGCCGCTCGTGCCGGAGCCCTTCCTACCGCCGCCGCCACCCACCCTGCTGCACATCCTTATGTCTAGTGACAAGTGCCAGGTAACTAATTATACCTATTCGAAATTTTAGGTGAGGCAACCCTATATTTTTCCCATCGTGGATGTCGACGACTACGATATTTTATGTCGATGATTAGGATATGTCACGGTCCGCTCCCGTACTATAATTAAATAAAATAAACATACTTACATATTACCTACTTAATTTTTTTTTTATTAACCAAATTAGGTACGAATAAGAATAAGTTGGACTGAAAGGGTTACTAATGAGGAAGTGCTATTAAGAGTAAGGGAAAAGAGGCAAATATTGAGAGTTATTGAGGACAGAAGAGGCAAGATGATTGGACACTTTATAAGACACGACGAATTTATTAAAACATCATAGAAGGAAAGTTACAAGGAAAGAAAGGAAGGGGAAAACCAAGAAGAGCTTACATGGAACAGATTAAAGAGATGGTGAAGGTCGTGTCTTATAAAGAAGTGAAAGAATTGGCTTTCGACAGACAATAATGGAGAATACTACGAGTACGCCGACAAACCATGGCACCTCCAAAATTTCGATTGAGAATACCAAACATACTACACAAAATTGAATTTCTTTTAAGCTACGATCCTGTCAGATAAAGAAACTCAATCCTATTACCCACCAAAATTTCTAATTGGAATAGCCATATCCTTAAGTTTGTCAATATGTTGTTGACCAGGAGTTGATGTGGAGCGCTAAGCAGCTTCAACTGCAGGGTGACCCGACACTCTTACGCCCCCCGCCGGGCGCGTTCGGCGCCCCCCTTGCGCCTACGTGGGAATTGCTACAGGTAAAATAATTAAGTAAAAATAATAATATTAAATCACACGGCCATTTATTTAATGTTTGAAAAAAAACATAATTACTTATAGGATTGTTTGGAAAAAATAGTTATCAGTTCATTGTGAATACGCGGATTAAAAATAAACTTTATTACATGTCATGTCAGTATAAACTATGTACCATATTTTTGCGTTTATTACCTATTCTTATTTTTTGTAAACTTGTTTATTACTGTTTTTTATTATTGATTCTTAAATTGTTGTAATAACAAACTAGTATTTAATAAAATGTTATTCATAAATAAAATTCGAAAATAAACCAAAAAAATGTTAGTATTAAGTATAAGGTTAGTGATTATTTAGAAGATATCAATGCATGTTATTAACTGTCTAGGAACTGATTTTAGGCAGCCAAATTACTAAATGGTATAACAATATTATTATGTTTTAGTAAAGAACGTCTAGGGCCCTGTGCTAAGGTTTTTGTTGCAGCTGCTTTTCCCCTGCTCTACAGGTTGTGAGAAGCTTTTATAGTTTTAGGCGGATGAGGCGTTCGTTATTTTAAAAAATGACGATTCAAAGTGTAACTATGTTACCTACTGAAAAAATATATTTTTAAATTTTTTGTTTGTCGTTTAGTCGACTATAAAAATCGAGGCGTCTATCCCACTGGGGTACACCCTGGACTTAGTAGGTAGGTAGATACGTGGTATCAAATATTTAATTGAATGCGTTAATAACTGGTAAGTACGTACAGTCATGAGCAATGTCATGTATGACCTTCACTTTAGAACCCTGTCACACTATCGTAATTTGACATTTAATGAGACGGCTTAATTTGTCAAAAAGTTAATGTGACGTGGTTTCAAAGTGTATACATATTAGTACTTGTGACCGTACACGCACCCTTTATGTCACATTTTGTTCTTTATAAAGTTATTATTTATATTTATAACGCAAGCTACTTTGGAATGGTACTTAAACGATATACCTATTCATTGTAGAAAATATGTCGTAGACTCGTTTCTGATGGGCGGAGTAAGTCAAGTCAAGGCAAGGCGAGAAGTCACCCCATCCGACCAATCAGAAGGCCGCACCGCCCCTCAGTCAAAAAGCCACCTACCCTTTGTTAAAGTCACACCCCTAAAAATAGGCAGCACGTGCCTATTTCGATTCGAGTAGATAGGTACTTTACAAATCTTGAAATTTTTGGATGAGTAGGTAGGTAGGTATATTGGTGCTAATTCCTGTAAATACCATCTAATTTTATTTTAGGTTATATCTGTCATTTTCTTATCCGCCGAAAAGGAAAGGGACGGGTAATCGACAAGCATAAAATTTATGGAACACACGTCAATTTTAAGCACAAATCTAAAACAACCGTCTAAAAATTCGCCCGGGTTATTCATTTATTTACTCATTCTTCCTAAAATTAAGAGCTGTCAATCATCCGTCCCTTTCCTTTTCGGCGGATAAGAAAATGACAGGTATAACTTAAAGTAAAATTAAGAGATGTCTGCAGGAATCGGGGCCATTATGTAGGTAGTCACAGTAGGTAGTACAAACAAAAACTATCTAATAATAAAAAAACATAAAACAACACATAACGTGCCTAAATATGTCCCTGCTGGGTACAGGCCTCCCCTCAATCAACTGGAAGGGGTATGGAGCATACTCCACCACGCTGCTCCACTGCGGGTTGGTGGAGATGTTTGGGCTAGTAGCCCGGCAACAACTACTTAGCGTGCCTTACTTTTTGCCGTACTTTTTCTTTTACTTACCAAACAAAGGACAGCCTCATAAAGTGATTTCGACAATGTTTCCATCGAGAATCGAACCTGGACCTCCAGATCGTGAGCCCAACTTTAACCACTAGACCATGGAGGCTGTGTGGATAATAATAACAAATGTTTTATTTCTTTCACCACTAACAAACACACAACTGTAGGTAGCCATTATTCCTTATTCTATGCTATATAACACTAGACACGCCTACGAATAAACGAGCACAAATAGTAAGTAACTTATTTATTGTAGGTCTTCTTCTTCTTCTTTGTCCACCCCTCTTCCCACATATTTTATTGTAGGTAAGTACTTCTACTAAATACCTACTCTTACTAAGCGATGTAAGTACCGAAGCTTTATCATCTATCATTTATCAAACTTGGCTTTTCCAGCCCTTAAAAAGACTAGATGAAACTATCTAAGTATTCGTCTTCCTTTTTAAATATGAATCGTGAAAGACTGGAATAATTTACCTACCTATTTACACATACAATACATCAACTCACGTCGATTTCCCACCGGGGTAAACAGAGACTATGGAATTCCATTTGCTTCGATCCTGACATATCTACTTCTCTTGCTTCCTGCACATTCATCAATCGTTTCATATACGCACGCCGGTTCAGAGTAGATCTTACTGAACCTTTTCTAAGAACATCACCAATTTGGTAAATGTACGTCCTCCTAGGTCCCACCTACTCATACCTATTTTTAGAGTGACTAGATAATTATTATTGTTAGGTACCTAAGCAAGATGCACCTTCTTGACACATCCTCCACCTACAGGCTACGGAATATAAAAATGAGAAAATTACTATTAAGTATCTAATTGAATAAAAGCAGACATTCAGTTTATATAGCGTTGTTCAAAGATTTTCCTTATCATAGCCAGTAAAGTTTATACGTGTAACTAAGTAGTAGTTACCTCCCAGGAGACTAGCGCCCGCCTTCTCTTCATGGCAGTACGCTGGGTGCGATGCCTCGCCCCGTTCCAAGCGCTGGCACCGTCAGACCAGCTGGTGCTACTCCGGGCTGCATGGAAGGATTTGTTCCTGCTTCACCTCGCCCAGTGGTCTGCTCCTTGGGACTTGGCGCCACTGCTGGCAGCCCCCGCCGCCAGAGCTCGATTGCCACCAGACCCCTTGGCTGATTTGGAACTCAATACTTTACAAGTAGGTATAAAAACAAAGTCCCTACTAATGATCATAATTTCATCTATATATCTATAAGTAGGTACCAAAGGCTGATTTTATCTGGCCCCGTAGCATATTGCACGTATATTGCGCCGGATTGACTTTCCAGGCTAAGTTCTCCAAATAAAATATAAATGGCGCTGTAAAAAAAATATTTCGTTTAACCTTCTAATTTCATGGATAACAGACATAATATATTATGTATCTTTTATGATGGTACAATAAATCTTCCACCCATTATTATTACGATCACAATAAAGAGAAGCAATATAATGTAGCAACATAATTGTACCTATACTTATACCTAATCTCATCTAAATATCAAGCAACAATTATTTTTATATAAGCTTCTGCCATTACATTGTATTTGTGAATTATTTTGTAGGTAATCGAGTAATGAGAAAATAGGTAATTATCACGTTAAATCTGAACAGCGCCATCTATCGGCTATGCGATATGTAAACCAATAATTAGGTACCTACTTATATCAGTTCAAATATAGCGTCGCTTGTGTTATGTCCTGTAATGTTCCGTTATAATATCATCCTACTGTAATAGTTACGCAAGTAAAGTTGTTTGACAAACATTTTGAAAATTTTCAGGAAATATTATGTCGGTTTCGCCAAATTGCGCCAGATGGCAGCGAGTGCGGTTGCATGAAAGCCATCGTACTTTTTTCACCTGGTAGGTTGATATTTATTTTTAGTTTACTAAGTAGTTTCTAGGAAGGAAGAGGAGGGGAAGGGTTTCTAGGAGGAGGTAGGTAGTATTTAGGAACTGACTTTTGATAGACAAGAATGGAGAATGCTACACCGACAAGAGCGTGGCTCTTAAATTAGTGATGAAGTGGTTTCTGTATCGTATCGGTCTGTATCATAGCCAATAACCACGTTGCCTAATGTACATTACGTATGTACCTTAGGCCTCTTGTCACTAACGGGCACCATTTAAACAATAGGTAGATGAAAAATTTAAAAATCTACCAATGTGTTCTAAAATTGTATTAGCAACACTAGGGATTTCCCATATCAAAGAAGCGGTTGTAGGTATAAGTACTTAGTCATGAGTAAAATCATGTACCTACCCACTTTAGAACCCTGTCGCACTATCATATTTGACATTTATGAGACTTACGGCATTTTGTCATAAAAGTTAATGTGACAAGGTAAAATGTATGCTTATTGATGCTCGTATTGACCATACCTACTGAAAGCAAAAATAGAAATAGGTTTCAGGTATTTACGCCTATTAAAACACATAATAACGGGTTCTTACCGCGTTTAAATGGGGATATGAGACTCCCGATGTGTTTTAATTATGATAATAACCGCGTAAACTTAAAACAATGTATTTACGCCTATTTATGAGTGAGCGAGCAAGAAAATTACAAAATGGGGCCCCATCTCACGTCACCTCAGGTCTAGCCTGGGAGTCCACCCACATCAGACTTCACGTCTTTTTTGACGTGACTTATTGTAGATTTGCCGCAAATGGCATTAACTACTTAGCCGGAAAAAACTACTAGGCCGGAATTAATTACCTACACGGCCGGAATTAACTACTTCGCCGAAATTAACTACTTGGCCGAAATTAACTACTCGGCCTACGTACCTACCTACGTAGTAGGTATCTGTTATTGTCTAATACTTAGGCAAAAAGAAGTAGGTTTCTACCTAGATACCTGCCTAAAACTATGAAACCTACGTACTACAAAGTGCTACCTAACCTATATTACTGATAGAGGCCACGATGCGATGCGTCATGTGAAGATGGTATAAGGTATAAATAGGTACTTTTTATATAGAAATCTGTTTTAAAGTGGTATGTGCCTGAACAATAACATGGTAGGCTCGTTTATCTACCTTCTTACCTACATAAGAATAACTAGCGTACCGTAGACAGGACCGATATAATCATAGGACTTCTTGCTTAACAGATACTCCAGGACTCAGCGAAACCCAACCAGTAGAGATGTTACAAGATCAAGCTCAGTGCATCCTTGCCGACTACGTGAGGACGAGGTATACGCGGCAGCCTACTAGGTGAATATCTATCCAAGTTACCCTTTATCAATCGGTCTATTATAGCGGTTATTACATTACCCTGTCCACCGGGCTAGATGCGCCAAGGTCACGTCGAGATTGGGAAAATCGATGGTATTACACTAACTCGGAATCGTAGTTACCATGGTTACTCCCTACAAACTCGGTCGAGATCGTTACCATGGTTACCTACGCCCCACCGACTTAGACTACACGATCTGATCGGCAAACCCGTGACTTTGACGCATCTAGCCCAATAGACAGGGCAATGTAGTTGTATTAACACTGGACTTCTGACATCGATCAGGGGTCGTAAACAAGTGTTGTCATTGTTTTGATCGGACGAATCGCGATAACGTAGGCGGTAGCTATAACTCGCGCGAATCGACATTCCTACGCAGGCCGCCTTTTGTATTTATGTTCCTTGTACTTACGAGTATTGTACGCATCGTCCTTGTCCTTGACGTAACTAGTAATTCTCCCGAAAAGGGTTATTGTTACCGATTCGTTTGATCGAAACGAAGTCTACGCATTACATCACTTTAGTCGTCTCCTACGGCCTTTCTGACTTACGCCTGATCAGGGGGCCTACCGGCTAATTCGCCGAACTTCGGCGACTTGAAAACGATTCAGATAAATCGAAGTTCGGCGTTTGGTACCGGGTAATTTCCGATGTTCATTGCAATCTGGATGAAAATCAATCCATAGATAATAATAGACATATTAGAGGGGTGCATGATTGAACGAATGACTTTTGGTCTTGCGTTCCGTTGAGACATTTGGTAAACATTTAATATTTTATATCATTATGAAATTAAAAAATACAGACTAATTTTGTATGTTATTTTTATTAATTGATAATATTTTTAGTTAATCACTTTGTAAAGTCTTACAAATGTTTAAAACAAAAGGAAAATGCAACGACGGATTTTTCTTTTGCAACTGAAGTAATGAAACGCAAAAAAAAAAGAAAAATGACGTTATGTTATATCAGCTGACATACTTGAATTCGCGCCGAATGCAACAGTTTTATCTTCTCAGAATTTATACAATAACAACAATAACGAAAGAAATGTAAGTAAATTATTAATCTAGTAGTAGTAAGAAACAAGTCAAGAAAGAATAGTCACATAATGAACCTATTCATTGTTCAACAACATAAATAGTTTGTTGGAAACTTGTAAATGTATCTTTTTGTTTTTCTAGATCACCGATTTACTACCTACTAGATCTGAGAGTCGGAGGCTAGACATGGAGGAGCGACTTGTTTCAGCAGTTAACAAGCTGGCTGGCTACAGCTGCTGAAGCTAATAGCAAGGCCGCGGATATGCAAACAGAGTTGCTTCGGCTGCTGCTGGAGGAAGCTAGGTGAAGACCAATATAAGGTAATTTACTCAAACTTATTAAAAATTGTATGGAATTGGAGCAAGTAGGAGAAGTTTATAAGGATCACGACACTTAGTGGTCTGTCCTTACTGCCTACCCCGCCAGGGATGTAGCATAAAGATTGTATGTATGTTATATACCCAAATTTACCTCCTTGATCAGCATATTTTACTCCATACTAGCAAGAATAAAGGCCAAATATAAATATCCTTATACCTTTGTATGTGCTACTTTATTACATTCCAAAATATTTCCTTTACATTGTATTTCATTCCATTAGAGTCGGCTAGTGTTCCTAAACTTTTAATTCATGAAGGACCACTTTACAAAATTTTTGTCTTGCCGGGATCACCCAAATGAATAAAGTAATAACTAAAGGATTATAACTAGTCTATAAAGACTATTACTAATGTACATGATAGACGTCATAAAAACTTTGTCATATTGTGACTGTTTATATTTCGCATGTATTTTATATGAATTAATGGATTTATTTATTACAGGTTAAAGAATAGCAGCATGACGATTCTCAAGAACAAAGACACTAGCGAAGAACGAAGATACAAACTAAGTTAAAATACTTAAGTAAAAACATATGTATTCAATAAACTTGTATGTAAATATTTAAGCTAAAGTATAAGTACTCCATTTATGTTATTTAAGTGAAGTTGTATTTAATTTAAATACTTAAGTTTGGTCATGTTATTTAAGTGAGTTTGTCTAGGGGTAACATTAAAGTACATTAAAGACAAAGCAACTAGATATCATTTTACCAAGAACTATTTTGAAACAAAAATAATATAGCATCACGCTTCTATTCCCGAAGGGGTAAGCAGAGGTGTATAGTATATGTATACACCCACTCCTTGCCAACTACTATCTAATAAAAGGATTTGTATAGGTGTATTGATGAAGATGTTGGATGCAATTAACTTATATTTCCATATTATAGTAAGAATTGGGAACAATATTATATTTGTAGTATGTTCTAATTGATTACATTTCTTTGATCCACTCGCAGGGCTTTTTTGACTATACTATTACACATTACAAATAGTCTAGTCCAATAAGGCCCCGCAAGCTTGTATTTATACAAAATAAATGGATTTATTTATTACAAGTTAAAGATAGATGGATAAACTACTTTATTAAGCACAATGGACACAAGATTAGAAAAAATGTATCTACTTGAGAGATAGGTTGGTTAATGAGAGGGGTGTAATGAAACAAATTATGTAATAACACAAAATAAATAAATATGCATAATGAAAATAGTTTATTTGATGTCAATAAAGAAAGGTTTGTTTAGATGTTGTATTATTGAATAACAAATCTGCCACTTTTGATTACACCACACTGACTTCATAATTTACATTTCAAGGACCACACAAGTCCGCTTAATGAACTTAAACATATTAAAATTAAGGAGATGTTCCTTTTCCCTTCTCAAAGTGCTGTTGTTCCAAATATGGTTATCTTGGCTAGTAGTCTAGCACTAACACTCCCATTGGATGCATCATAAATGTAATGCTCATATCTCCATCACAAACCTGAAAATTAAAATATTTTTAGTGACTCAATCATAAGAATCAAAACAAATGTAGCTAGTTAAAGGCATGATTCTTACCAACATAACATGCAATGAATGGTAATACTTGCTATTGAAGAAGGCCTCTTCCCACTTGTGAGGTTGGATAATGGCAATTTGTGTGCCATGGATGCATCCAAGTACTCCAAGAAATCCAAATTTGTCATTAAAACCTCTGGAGACTTCTATATGCTCAGTTTTTGTCCGAGGAAACTTGATATATTATCTCACGATTGCAGGCTGATTGAGGGCAATTGTCACTGTAATTATAACATACAGATATTATATTGGATTCATGTAATGTTGTAGTATAACTTTAATTATCAAAATATAAGGTAAAATATAACATAATATAGTAACCACCTACCTTAAAGTCGATTGCACAGTTGTAGAGCATTGGACCTTCAGATATGGTCCTAAGTCATGATACAAAGTCCGATATGCATCTTTTGATAATCTAAAATTACCAATGTAGCTACTCTCTGAAACAAAACAAAATAGATAAGTATGAAATGATCAAAAATGGCTTCTAGTAAGTTCAGCAACTTTTCCTCTGTAAACATTGAGCCACTTGTCAGAAATAATGTTATAAATAGATGTACCTGTGAGAAGTATATACCGGCTTTTCTCTCGAAGTATCCTGCAATCGATTTGCTCAAGATTCTGAAGACATTTTCTTCCGCAGCAGCCCATAAAACAACTATCTCCATGACACTGTATTTAGGTATTTAAACACGAAAATCCACGCCGATATCAATTTTATATTGATTAAGATGTTCCTAAAATTTGTCGCCCACCGTAAATAGCTCCTAATATTGGTGAAAAACAGTGAAAATAAGAAATTAAAATTGATCACGGTTACTGAAAAGTGCCCGGCTTCAACTGACACTTCCAATGGGAATCGGCTTCAGACGCCGAACTTCGATTTTTTACGCGGTAGCGATTTTAGTGTCAAAAGTACTGAAATCATTCGTTCAATCGGCTTGCCGAACTTCATGTGACGTCACGAATCGGGGATCGCCATCTTGGCTGCTTACGCGGTACGACAGAATCAAATCGATGTTCGATTTGCTCCAATCTGAATCGGCTTCGTCTTAGCCGGTAGCCCCCCTGCACCTGCCCACCTCATTAGGGATCACGGGCGTAAATTTAGGCACATTTGTATGCACATGTAGGCATTTATAAATACAGGAATTGCCGACTGGTGAGTGAGACAATTACACACATATATCCCTATCCCTATGGGGTGAACATGCAGCTCCACATAGTATATGTCCGACTGATGGGCGTAAGTCTCCTCTCAATCAACCGTAGGGACCTATGGAGTTTGAATTTTACGGACAATCGAATGATTCAACTTGCAATGTCCTAGCCAAACAAAGGACACACAAAATGATTTCGAAAATGTCATCGGGAATCGAACCCGGCCCTCCAATCGTGAATGTAATCGTGAGCCCAACGCTCTAATAACCCACATCCACTCCTGATATTAGTTACAAGATACGGTGACAAAACGAGGAATGGTGGTAGGAGATACTTCGCGCCTACGTTATTGAAAACCCATGAATCACGTTTATCTAATTATTGTATCTATTACACTTTCAGATTCGGCCGATTACTTCTGCTGCTCCCGTCGCTCCGTGCTGTGCGCGCGCGCTCCATAGAGTTGCTGCTTTTCCGCGACACAGTGGGTGACGTGTCAGTGGCCACATTGCTTCACGACATGTACCGCATGCAGCCGGCGCCCGCGCCGCCCTTTGCCTCGTCAGCCGTGCCTCCGCCGCCTGTCTCAGAATCTTGCGCTTCGCCTTAACCACTGCTGCAATAGTCGAAAATCTAAATCGAGCGTATATTCGCTTCAATTCGAATATATTCAAGTACCTATTACCAAGAGTACCTAAATTTTAAAGTTTAATTACTGAACCACACAGACGTGGCTCCGGGAGCGTTCTGCGCCGGGATATTTTGTAACATCGGCGAGACGCGGCTACGTGTTTTCATAAATACGTATCAAAACTCCCGCTCTCCGGTCCGCAGCCCTCGTAGTACCGTCTCTTTGTGTATTTTAGTACAGCTTAAGCGCCACGTTCAAAACGAGTTGTTAAATACCTGATATTTTGAATTTGCACCGGAACATATAAGTATTATAAAATTAGATTACCTACTCATGGCTGCCTTTGTTATGCCATAATGTGTCCCAAATCTAAAGGAGTACCTTAGCTCTCGGTACACGTAGCGCTAATAGGTAGCTACAACGTATACCTACTGCTAGGCAGATTCTAGTTAACCATTTTACGTCTTTCAAAACAATTCAGGAACAGTTATGTAAAAGATACGGTGAGGGATAACTACGTGATAGTCTTAGCTACATTGGATGGGTATCCGCTGTTTCTTCGACCACGTAATACTGAATGTTAGCTTTATTTGAACTAGTAGTTTGCAGACGATATCAACCCTCATATCAGTACTATTATTTTGACGTCATTTTAAGAAACTAAAAGCAAACTAAGGTAGGTAGTTTCCCCAAATATTACTAAATAATAACTAACATAAACCATCTAGTCAAAAATATATCTAGCCTCAATCTAGTCATATTATATGTATAGTTATAATTAAATGTATAAAAAAATTGTAAAATAGCATTTATTTCAATTATATTAAGCATAAATATAGGGACAACAATTACTACATGATTTTAATGACATTAAAATTTATAAAAAGTCAGTATAAAACATATCCTTCATATCGAAATATTACAGAAATCAGTGTAAATAGGAGAGAATGAATATCTTGTCATGTTAGATTAGTATTTAATGTTAATTGTATAATGTATATATCATAGTTCATTGGTTGTACTTAAAGAATCTGAGATAATTAAAACTCTGAATTATAGTATAAGCACATTTTATTTGCTCCGCCAAATAAATGCACATTTACTATGATGACAAAACACTCATAATAATACTCTTATGTAAACAAAAATCCTGTAATGTTCCAGCATGTTTGTACATTATTTACATCACTCAGTCATGTTTACTTTGCCCATGGATCGAATGGCTTCTACTGTGGACAAGTCTACAGAGTCGTCTTCTTCTACTTGTGCTTGGGGTAAGGGCTGCGGTTGTTCCACAACTTTCTTGGGCTCTGTCCGGGGGAAATCAAGTTTAGGCCAGGCGCCTGGCTCAGCTTTCTTGAGTTTTATTTCCACCTTTGTTGACAGCATAGAAGCACTGCTGCTTTCTATAGATATTACCTGCGGTACAACAACATACACCTTAGACATGTATTTTATCCAGAAAACACTGTGACTGTTAATAACATTATTATTTTTTTGTATTTTTCATTTGGACCTACTCTTTTACAAATATGTACAAATATAGTTTATTACACCAAAATAAAAGAAAATAGTTACAAAAGAGACTTAATTAGGTACATGGAAAATAGCGGGCTTATCGCTTAAAGCAATGTCTTCCAGACAACCATAAGGCCCAGACATGACATGATTTTTAAAATAGATACACTAATCAGTAACAATAACACAACAAATCACTAACATACTTTTTAAGTAACTTGTTAATCAATTTATGAACCCAGTTGTTTGAAATGTTGTTTTTTAAGTTTTATACAATATACAGGACTACTTTTACTCTAAATTTATAAGCAAGTTATACTTACTCCTCGAAGTTCAAGATCCAGCTCAAACACGGAGTCACCTTCCTCACGGAAAACTAGTCTTGTGTTAAGTCGGATTGGGTTTAGTTTGACAAAACTCATTGTGGGGTCATATTTCTTTGCATACACGCTGACAATAACATGCTCTGGAGTCTGGTGCCAGTCCCAGCGACATTTCACTGTTCCAGCTGGCGAACCCTGTGAAGATAGTCATTTAAACATCACTTCTTGCATCAACTCTTTAACTTCGAAAAGTGTTATGACTAAAGCAGAAACTACTATAGATTCCTGAGAATATCATTAGAAATTACAGGCTTGTCATAAAAAGGAGGTAAAAACTTAAAAGTTAAAATTGGGTTGTGTCCTAGGTCAAAGATACTTTTTCTTTTTTCTATTTAATTTATTTTTGAATTTTAATTATGAAAATTGCAATAATTCGTAAGACATTTGTGCACACAGTGTGCTTTTTCATAAAAATTCCATAGTAATTTCGCATTTTGACGTTTAGTACAAAGTAACTAATTTATTTTTACTTATTTTTTTTTTGAAGGAAAGAGAGAGAGTAAAAAGTAACTGTTTTGACTAGTTGGAAACTAACCTTAGCTTATTCTGACATCAAAAGTAATAAAAAAACTAATAAAATAGCCATTCTAGCAAAATAATAAAAAAAACATGATCTATAGGTATTGTTATTTGAATTAAGATTAGTAAGCAACTATATAATTTACAATAGACTAAAACCACATTCTAGATAGATAGTATTTACTGACCTCTTTAGTCCACTTGTGTGTACCAGTAGTACAGCCAGGCTGACTGAGGAATGTGTTGAAGTCCGTGGTCCTCTTCTGGCAGCATGACCAGAACTTCAGCCCTTCATGGAACACGGGGTAGCCAGAATGGTAAGTACACACAGAGCCATTAGTTTGTGGCCCTTCATAGCTTGCATTGCAGCCCCCATTCTTACATGATGTGCCAATTGCAATGTTCCTGAAAAAATTATATCAACATTTGTAAAATGAGACACACATAGGCTAAATATTTTTGACCATATACATAACAAGAGATTTCCTTGTGAGTTTTCCTGTTTTTTTGCTTATGAGGAGTAATATCAATAACATAAAAATGTAATAATCTAATACATATACTCAACATACCCATCATCTGCTGTAGTAGCTTTCTGTGGCGTGTTCTGAACCAGTTCTTTCAATGAATCTGCAATACGACACTCAAGGGTAGTTAGGGGAGAATGAAATGGTGGTCTTGGCAACTTAGGGGCTACTGGCGCCCTCACTTCAATCACCTCTTTCTTGTCCAATTCTTTATCCAATTGTTTCTTTTCCGGTTCTGGGGGTTTCTGGAATGTAAAAAAAGATTGAGTCGTTTACTTCTTTGCTACTGTGCTAAAATTATCAGTAAATATTTTTTTTTCAGTTTCTGAGCTATATCACTTACCACATTTGAATGCTTGGACATGGTACATCCTTTAATGTTGAGGAATTCAGTAAAATCCGTACTTTTTTTGTTGCAACATGACCAGCCTTTATAGGCATCATGAAATACCGGAGACCCAGGGTGGTGACAGCATTCATCTAAAAATAAAATAAATATATATTTTTAGGCAAAGTAAACACCTTGCCATCCAACAGATGCGTGAATAGTTGTATGTGATGCGAATATACGTATAAAAATATTCTAGAAATAAGGGGAAGCTAGGAATGTATCTAGAATATTCTTACCCTTATCGTTCTTATTTGGGTCAAACATTTGACCGCAACCACGATTGTAGCATTGCACCAAATACTTATTCTCAGGCATATTTAATGTAATAAAGCTTACTGAAATGCAAAAAAGCTATACAAATCGAGCACCCAAAAAACAAACTATTCTATTCTTCACTAGGTATACGATACGATCTTTGCCGCACGCACGCACGACGACGAACGAAACGAACGAAAAACTGACACTGACAGTAATTGACTGACAATTATTGACAGTGACAGGTGGTTTAGGTCTAATACACACTTGTAATAGGTACCTTATCAATAATAATATGGTGAATGTCGTCTTTTAGTAGCTTGGTCGTAGATTGAAGGTAGATAGTCAAAACCCAGCCGTACGTGTACACCTGCACGAATCGAATTCGTACGACGAAAATGCATCCAAAGTGAAACCGGCCTAGTTAATGTGAACAGTTGCAGGCTTGGATTAGAAGTCTGTCGAAGACGTTGGATTTATAATAGCAAAGCATGTATGACAAATTGACGAAGAATTGTTTCCGGTTCATGTTTCGGAGAATAAAAGACATAAAAATACCAAAAAATATCGAAGAATATTGGCAAAGCAATGGCAAAGTGTGGACGACCCTTTAGTAATTTTTTTTTCGTGGTTTACATATTCGAAATATTGAGCCATCGACCCGTATCTTGTTTTCAAGTTTCATGTTTAGCGCCAACAAATAGTAAGAAAGAAAAAGTGCTATACAAATTCATTACCTTTTATAATATCACTTTCATACAATTTTCAAGTCGTCGTCCTCACAAAACATCATTTGATTTCAGATTTGTGTGTGGGCGTACAAAATTATGTGGAAATTTAATTTTATCGATAAATTGTAGCAAACAGAAGAATCATTTTGAAATAGAACAATAATTATATGTTCTGAATATGTAATACAACAATGAAGTGTCCATTTTATCCGTAAATTGGACAGAGATGATCATGTGTATCGTCAATGTATAATAAACATTTTATCCAAGATGTTTATTCTTAGTGCAAAACAATGTGAAGTGCCAGCTTTTCGCGTTTTTGTTTCGTAAATGATGACATTGAATGTGGTGTGAATGTTGTGCTAGTGCCACGCGTTAATAATGAATCTGATGCGCAAATTGCGTGGGGCGAGCTCGTCGGCGTCCTCGGAGGCTGGCGACTCCCCCTCGTCCTCGCCCCACGTGCAGCTTGGGCTCATGCACCTCAAGAAGCTGTTCGCGGAATACACGCATCCGCCGCAGCAGCTCACAGACGCCGAGAAAGATGACAAACTTTACAACATGCTCCCTTTATTTTGCAAGGTATTTCAGATATAATTGTCATTTATGTTCACTGTAATGAATTACGCCAATGTTTTTTTAATATCATAAGTTCAAGATGATAGTATTTTTCAGTTTTACATAGTAACTTGTAGTTAATTTTGAGATAAATATTTACTAAAAAAATTGTAAAATATATAAGTAGGTATATAAATTTTACTGTAATTTTTTAGGTATTTGGTACGAGTCCATCAAGTGAGATGAATGAGAAGTTCTGGGACATTCTTTCGTTTTGTCAACAAGTTTCAAAGCTTATGGTGTCAGAGATAAGAAAGCGTGCCAGCAATCAGAGCACAGAGGCAGCTAGTTGTGCAATAGCCAAGTTTCTGGAGATTGAGAACTCTGAGGAATCAAGTAATGGCTGGATGTTATTGTCTACACTAAATCTCCTGGCAGCTGGTGACCAGTCTTTGATACAGGTAAGATGGTTGTGAGCTTCAAATTTGTTAGACAGTTTCTAAATTATTCTGAAATACCTTTTTTACAGGTTTATATTTTTATGACCTTTTTTATCATGACATAAACTATTGTAACACTTGTTCACAAAAACCAGTTCAAGGTATGCCTATAATGTGCTATGTAATTTGGTGATTTGGTTTGTAGGTCATGACCACTGCATCCATACCATCAACATTGGTTAAGTGCCTGTACCTTTTCTTTGACCTTCCTGAGATACCTGAAGCCACTGCTGATGTACAAGATGGTATAAGTGAATTCACACCAAGAGAGAGGAGGATATTGTTGCAGAAGATATTTGTACAGGTGATTCTGTTATTAAATAAGGGCGTTTTACCTACCATTAAAACGCAGATTATATCCGGAGCCTTATTCGAAGCCTTGTAGACATATTTTGAGATAGCATTCCTGTTTCACGACTGTGGCAACACCTTGATACACGTAGTTTCCGCCCCTACCCGCCGTTTACCCCCACCATGTTCACCAGGCAGGTAAGGGTTTAGCTATGATGTGTCTTCATTGCGGGCTCAAAATATAATTTTAATTAAATATATAAAATACATATTATATAAGATAAAATTTTCTCCCACCAGGCAGGTCTTGAAGCAAGGCTTCGAATAAGGCTCCGGATATAATCTGCGTTTTAATGGTAGGTAAAACGCCCTTATTATATCCTCCGCCGTTATTCGAAGCCTTGTAGACATATTTTGAGACACTGTTTGTTATCGCCTGGTGAACTAAACGCCAATGTGACATAATAATATTAATTTTGATTATATTATATTAATGTTTTTTATATTAATAAGTAATAAATATACATAAAGTATGAATACAAAACTACAATATAGAATTATAGGTTTACGTATAAGAAAATTATATATAGTAAAGAATACTCAAACAAAAACTTCAAATAGCTTCAAATAATGAACTAATGGAATGATGTACTGCCCGTCCACGTGTCCCACCTTGAATCTCTTTTCTGTAAAATCTTTTAAAAGTGTTTCCAGACCTCCAATTTGCTCTGGACATGATGACGTCCAAAGATTCATTATCCAACCAACTGCGGGAGGCTACAGCAGATCGAACACTACCTGGCGTCGCGTCTATACCAGCTTCTTTAAGAATAGACTTTACCCAACCTGCTATAATAGTTCTACTGGCCGGCCTTTCTATTCCACAAGCAGTAACAAATAAGCTTTCAGTCGAACATGCCAGACGTCTCTGTTTTCCTAACTCAATCAGTCTAGTTACCCAAGCGACTGGATCAAGATTAGGATATTGCTGATTGCTTAAAAGCTTCCAACCTGATTGAATATATGATTCAGAATCAGTTTTCGACCCGAACTTCGGCCCGAACACCACGCTATCTCTGGATATAATACAGGCATCCGGGGCTACACTCAATAACGTTAAATCATGGATTCTACGACCCGAACAAAGTAGTAACAAGATTGCACATCTGCGAGACACTTCAAAGAGATTGTCATTGTTAATCGTACTGTTTAATAACCAGTTTTCTAACACTTGAGAGTCCCATACATTTTTTGAATTTTGTTTAGGTTTTTGCAAAGAAATAGATTTTAAGATTTGCTTTACAAGAATATTTGAACTAAGACGTGTCTCGTTAGTCGCGTTACATAATTGAGAAACAACCGATTTATGCAACAATATACTTTTATGGGACAACTTTTCTTTTAGATGCAAATCCGCTAAGAATTTAGCTAAATCACTCCCCGATGGGTTGGTAACACAAACATCTGATACAGCGCACCATTGAACCCACCTTCGCCATGCAGGTCGATACGTATTTATCGTGGAAGCTCTCCACCCTCTTGATAAAAGCAGTTTTTGCGCATCAGACCACGAAGTTACAGCTTCCGACCACCCCCACATTTCCATACCTCCAGCGCTAGATCCTGGATCTTGGGAGGAGGACGGCCGGTCGAGGTATCCACCAGTACCTTCTCCAGTCTGTGAATTGTAAAAGGTGGTGCTATTGCCCGCGCCTTGAGGTCCGCTCTCCAGAATGACTGAGGCCACCTTGGGGCAACGATTAGATAAATCCCTACAGCTCGATTTAAATGCATCAGCACTCGGGGGATCAAATTCGGGGGAGGAAAGACCCATGCTATGTTGAACGACCACTCGAGGGAAAAGGCATTGTGTGCCCAAGCTGACGAGTCCCGCTGATCCAACGTTACGTACCTTGGAACAATGTGAGCTGTCTTCGAAGCAAACAGATCCACTTCCGGAGTGCCCCATTTTGCGACTACTACTTGCGTTACTTCTGGTAGCAGGTGCCATTCGGAAATTGTTGACTGACGAGACAGCCGATCGGCAATCGTGTTGTACTTCCCGGGGATGTGATACGGTAGAACATGAATGTGATGTTTGTAAAGAATCTGAAAAATATGATAAGTCAGGTCCATTAACCGTTTCGATTTGTTCCCTCCTTCGTTTTTCAGGTGAGCCACTACTGCTTTGTTGTCCGACTGTAACAGAAGAGATGAATGACTCAGAGAATGACCGTAACCTGACAAACATTTCAGTATAGTCAACATTTCTTTGTGGTTCGAGTGAAGACGCCCTTCTTCTGCTGTCCAATCCCCGCATAGAAGCTGACCGTTGAGTTCTGCCCCCCAGCCCGTCATCGAAGCGTCTGTTGTAAGAAAATTCATCTTCTGAGGAGGATGAAGGTCTGTCGTTTCCGTGCAATGTAACGTCCACCACTTCAACTCTGTTAGAGTTTGAGGAAGTAAAGGGTAACTGATACCTTCTGGAAGACGAAGAAGGACATTGACGTGGCGAAGCAAGTGACGAAAATTGAGACGACCTAGCGGCACAACTAGCCGAGCAAAGTTCAAAAGACCTACAATCCTTTGGAGCTCCTTCAGAGTCGCCGCCTTGTGCAGTAAGAGGCTGGTAGCAACGTCCCTTATCTTTTGAATTTTCGTCTCTGGAAGAAACTTTCGATTCTGCCAAGGATCCCATTGCAAGCCCAAATATTCTATTGATCTCTGAGGAGTAAGAATCGATTTGTCGAAGTTGACTTCCCAACCTAAACTCTGCAACGTTCGAGTTACCAAATCTCTCTGGTCTAGAAGAAGAGATTTGCTCTGCGAGACTATGAGGTAGTCGTCTAGAAATACCACTACTCGAATACCCTTTTCTCGAAAAATCTCGGCTGTCCAATTTGTCAGCGACGCAAATACCTTTGGTGCTGTGGCTAGCCCGAAAGGTAAACAGGTCATCTGTAGTAGCTGACCTTTGTATAACAGACGTAGAAAGCAGCGATGTGATTCCGCTATCGGGACGTGGTAATATGCCTGCGTCAAATCTAATTTTATCATCCAGTCTTTTGGTTGCAAAAAATCTGGAATTCGATTGACAGAGATCAGTCGAAATTTGCTCACCTTCAGGTACTCGTTTAATCTTTTTAAATTGAAAATCGGCCGAAAAGACCCGTCGTGTTTGGGGATTAAAAACATATTGGATATAAAACTTGGGGTCCCGGGGGCTATCTCGAGAACCCGTTGTTCCAAAAGGCTGTGTATTATACGATCCATCTCCGGCGACGGAGGAGTCTGAAATCGGTTGATTAAGTCTGCCACCGACACCAGAGGTGGTTTGCTTTGAAAGGGGATTCGGTAACCTGATATTATATTTAACAGAGTTTCTGAAGCTCCCATAGTACGCCAAATTGGAACACAATCCTCTAAACATCCCCCCCGAAACCCCGTGTGGAAGTCAGAATTTCCTTTGGTTATTGGCAAATCTGGGGCGCAAGTTACATGTTTGTCCGGTTCTAGAGAAGCGCGGACCTTGTTGTTTTTGACTGGGCTGTGCCTGTTGAGTCCCTGTCCAACGTGGCCGGAACGCGGGACGAAAGGACTGCTCACTCATGTTAGTAGTATAAGCAGGGAAAAACTGTCTAATTATGCCCTGATGGGGCGCAAATCTATAATTCATAGACGGTGCCCAGGAGCGAGCCGTCATTTGTTGGCCGCTGGAGCTAGGTACTTGCGTAGCCTGAGCTCCCGGCAGTATTCTTTTATCAGTAAAATTTGGTTTTTGAGCAATAAAAACTTTACTAATACCTCCAGAATTTTTAATAGAATTGGTAAAAGCTTCTTTGTCAAAAAGATGTTCATGTGATGGGGGTATTTTGTTAATTATTGTTTTTTGAAACTTGTCCTTTACATTTGTCAACAATAAATCGCGTCTTTGTTCTATTAAATCGGCACGGCGCCCACAAACCATTTGTAAACAATCATGAGAAATTTTTTGATAGTTGCCTGAAAATATTTCTTGAATTTTCTCTAATAAGGAACTTGCATCGACTAGGTCGGTGCCAGAAAACCACTCTAATAGTTGAGAAAAGCCCTGTTGCATTGCCTCATTTTGCATAATTAGACCATGTGTCAATGCAGCCATAAATCTTTCCGCCGAATTAAGACTACCCGGGCGGTCGAATGATTTAATTTCGTCGTTAACCTCCAATTCAACAAAGCCAGGCTGAGAGTTGTAAGATTTCAAAGTATCATAGTACCTAACATTTTTCCAATCAGTAGATTGAAAATGTTGCAAGGACTGAAGCAAACTCAAATGTTCTGAGGATGTACCAGGGACCTTCGGATCTTTCAGATTAGTAACGAGCTCTAGGCCGAAAATATTATCTTTCTCCTTCGAAGACACCTGTCCGACAGGCACAGATGGGTCCACTTCATTATCAGCCTGATACATATGAGAATAGTAAATAAAATTTTGCAATTCACTTACTTGTTGGGTAAGGCGTTCAATTGCCTTACCTTCTTCGGTTTTCCGCCGCTTAGAGCCTGCATCCTTAGAGGCTCGCTTCCTCTTCCTTTCCGAGACACGTGGACGGGATTCCGGCTCTTCCGATTGCTCAGAAGTGCCGGAATAACTTGACGAACTATCACTATCCGCCATTTAGAACAAAATATAATACTAAAAAATTTAAATAAGAATATATATAATGAAACTACGTAATATTATATATAACAACCGAACACTAGCAGCGTTTCCTTTAAGACAGGTGTGCACAGCGCGAATTCAAAAACGCCAATGCAGACACATCATAGCTAAACCCTTACCTGCCTGGTGAACATGGTGGGGGTAAACGGCGGGTAGGGGCGGAAACTACGTGTATCAAGGTGTTGCCACAGTCGTGAAACAGGAATGCTATCTCAAAATATGTCTACAAGGCTTCGAATAACGGCGGAGGATATAATAACATAACATAAATAGAAAAAAAAAATGTGTACAAGTATTCCTATGCTGCCCAATCCCACATTATTATGTAATATTAAATATCTCCTATTCTTTAAGGCTGCCTATTATACTCCTTATTGTACTCTTTCTATTTTCCTTTGTTTTGTATTTCATGTTTGTGCAATAAAGTATTTGCTATGTTGTTTATGTTATGTTAAATAGTTTATTTTTATTTATTTATAGCCTTTTTCAGACATAAAAGTTACATTTTAAAGATTTTCTACGATCTACAATAACCAATCTGTGTGCCTTCGGGCAAGGGCCTTCCCATTTCTCTCCATTATTTTTTGTTATCCACGAATCTGGTCCAGGTTTCCAGCCATTGACATTATTTTGTTTCAAATAGTTTATTATTGGTGGATTATTTGGGTTATTTACGCTATTGAGCACATCAGCATTATAGAGCTGAGTTGTAGATCTTGTAAATTAGTGTATAAACGTTCTGTTTACATTTATTTCTGCTCTCATATAATTAACACTTCACTTGCAGAGTTACATGTTAGGTTCGTGACTGTCCAATTTGCATGATAAAAGAAGATTTACAGTGTATGTTACTTAGTTTAATAGATAATAATATATTATCATATATGCAAGAATCACAAAACATAAAGCAGCTTAATAAATTTCTTCTTTAAGGTACTGTTCAGAATGGATCTTCCCATTATTTTAATAGGCATTTTTTCCCTAACTCACTGAAATGACACACATTTTTGTATAGCCATTACATGTATGTATGCAGGTCCTTGTTAGGCTATGCAGCCATCCCTTCCCTTGTGAGGAGCTGGCTAGGAAGGATGACTTGAGCCTCCTCTTCTCCGCAATCACATCCTGGTGTGCCCCTCACAACATCATGTGGAGAAAGTCTGCAGCTGAAGTCTTGATGACTCTTTCTAGGCATGGACTTACACAGTCTGTTGTTCAATATATACATAGTAAGTATTATTTACATAAGGTTCAAACACTTTTTTGTTGAGATATATAAAATTGCACCAAGCCCTTAGCTTCGTCATTTATAATGCGTATGGTCAAGGAGTGGACTGTACTTCCGCCATCGATGTTCCCTTCAACTTACAACTTTAGTTCAATTGACTATGGCTGAATAGGCACCTTCTGTGTAAGGTCATTACACCATCGACACATTTTTGACCTCTAAAAGGAGAAATCGTGTCAAACCCATTTGACTTAAAGAAAAAAAAGATTCTGTATTGTAGGCATGTTGCATAATGAGAAGAAGTATACTTTATCTAATGTACGGTCACGAGCATTAATATGTGTACACTTTGGTACCATGTCACATTAACTTTTTTGACAAATTGAACTATAAGTCTCACTAAATGTCAAATATGTTAGTGCAACAGAGTCCTAAAGTGGGTACATTATATTGCTCATGACTGTACATAATGGATGTATTAGAGGATATACCCAGACTATCATTAGTATGCATATGAGTGGGTGTTGGATATAATAAATAATAAATCTGTTGGTTTTTTATTATTCCATGCATACATCAATAGTAAATACGCAATAATTCAAGCTATGACGCCGTCAAATACATAAACAGATTGAAATTAGCAATTGGTTTACATACGCCGTGATGATGTTATGTTTGTAATCACTGAGCATTATCTGCTCAGTGAATCATAGTGTCATCATAATAAGAGGAGATAAACCTAGTACTCTCGGAAGGCTACGAAAATTAGTAGCTCTACATGAACTAGATGAGACTGCAATCATGCATTATATTATAAATCAAACAGAATTATGCACTTTAGCAACATTGTTTGTGTCCAATTTAAGTTGATCCCTTATGTTAAGATTATGGGGGATTGTTCAACTTAATTTGGCACCAAGAATGCTGTTTACATTTTAGGTCTTTTTTATGCCACAATTCCATAATAAATATTTTTTATTTTCAGATAAAGGATGTGTTGCATTATGTATAGAAAATATGCAAAGAGTACCAGAATTGACACCATTAGAGGTATAATACAATCATACTGTTTTATGTGTACATAATGTGGAAGTTTATAGATTTTGACTGTGTTATTATGTTTTTCAGGTGGTGGAAATGTTTGTAGCAGTATTCTGTTTCTTAAAAGACTCGAGTGATGTTAGTCAATTATTGTTAGACGATTTTCGGTCTTGTCAGGGGTACTTGTTTCTATCAGAGTTCCTTCTCAAGTAAGTAAACTCAAATCCCATCTGTTTGTTTATAGTTTACATTATTGCATGTGCATGTAAGTTGTGTAACTTTCATTTGTAGTTAATTTTATTTTGTTTACATTTTATGTTCCGACAGGCACGAAAGCAAAGATGTGCCCGATTATTTGACATCTGGGTAAGCACTGTTGTTTTCACTATTCTGTAGGAGTTGTAGTTAATGCACTAGCTAGCTGTCACATTTTAATTTCATGTTTTGTAATGTGTGTTGTGAACTTGTGACTGATGTTATTACGAGTTTCCTTTTGAATGTATAGAAGATGGATGACTTATAACTATGTCTACTGAGAAATACTCTCATAAGACTTATAATAATTTAAAGATTTTATCTATCTCGGTAAAAGACAAATACTGATTTATCTTGTGCAGTTCTACGTTTCTTTATTTATCATACTATATGATAAGAGAATATTTCTATCTCTTGCAGCTTCGATATTAAATTATACGAAGATTTACAAGCTTGAACATTAGACACTACAATGTATGATTCACGCAAAATACACATAGGTATTATGTAATTTTGTTGATTCTATGATATGGCATACCTACCTATCTTACGCCCTCCTTGAATTTGGAATCCTCTTCTTAGATATTTTTTCTCTATCTTAGATATTTTGGATACAAAATTTTAAATTTGGAATCCTCACCAGGCTAGAGGAGGAACGAGTGAGCGGCACGGAAGCGAGGGCGGCACTTCGCAACTTAGTCTTGATGGTGTCATCCCTCTGCGCGTGCGGTTTCTCGGAGCTGCGGCCCACACGCGCCAACACCGAGCTGTTCCAGCTGCAGGGCTTCGTGCTGCCACAGCCCTCTGCCACGGGGCAGGCTGTGCGCAATGTACAGGCTTTCCAGGTGAGTTTGATAAATTTAAACTTACTACACGTACGTATAGATTTGTCGTTTACTTAAATAATTCAAATCCTATTTTTTTTTCTATTTTTTAAGGTAGCTTTTAAGTGATCATGCCAGCCTCATAGCTGCTTTCGCGTACCTATCATTTAGGCAAAGGATTGGTTACCCTGATAATATAAACTAAAAGTCGCAATATGATACTGGCTTTGCCAACCAGCAATTGACTTCTCCTTTGCCAAGGGAAATCCTATCACAAGAGCTAAAACACCCTTCTTCCACCGATCGTTCGAGCGACCGTTTACTTTGATGCATTACCACGAGTTGACGACCGGTCAAAACGATCTATTTTTCGTACGTGGACCCTTGAGAAGTGTATAATTGATAATAATAGCTACAATATTATGGTGTAACTGCACCATACCAAGGCTAGGTAAAGTTAATGTTGACGAAAGAAAAATAAAACTAGATACTTGTCGGTGATTTTTATACAGAGACAAAACCACGAGCTTACCGGCCTGTATATCAATCAATCATTGACGATGATCAATCTTTTCTATATGTATGAAGCTTTCATGAACTTTATTAGTTTTCTATAATAATGGCGTAATCCACAGGTGTTACAATCAGTATTCATGAAGTCCAACTCTCCAGCGTTATGCTGCACCATCCTCGACGCGATATCGAGCGTTTACCATGCAGATAACGCTAACTACTTCATACTAGAAAACCAAAACACTCTCAGTCAGTTTTCTGAAAGGATACACACGAAGAATGGGGAAATACAAGAGAAATTCTTCGAGTTATTAGAGTTCATAGTGTTCCAGCTGAATTTTGTGCCGTGCAAAGAACTGATATCGCTGTCTCTGCTACTGAAGGCCAACAGATCAAGAAGCTGTAGCATTCTCTGCATGAAAACATTGTTAAATATATTGAAGTAAGTATCCTTGCTTTCACCTTTTGCTCTAGGTTTAAGCAACTGTTAGACAAGTATACGTTGCGACTCATATTGCAAAAAATGTTCGTTGATTATTGATTACTATTTCAGACATAATGCAATTTTCAAAGACGTATACCGGGAAGTGGGCATGCTGGAAGTGTTCGTAACCTGTCTGTCACGATACGCGGCCTTTCTCAAAGACAAACAAATTTTAGAAGAAGAAAAGAGTAAGAAGGAGTCTGGTGACGTAGCCGAAGTCAAAGCTCCGGAGAGAAGAAAAAGGAACTCCAGACAAGAGTCTTTGATAAAGGACCCGAATTTAGATGCCGAAGAGGAGGAACTGGGGGCGTTAGTCATGGAAGGGTTGACAGCTCTGTTGAACGGCAACGCGAACAACTGCAATGTGTTTAGGGACTGTGGCGGCGCGAAATGCGTGCATGGAATGGTTGTGCATGAATCTTGTAGGAGTAAAGCTTTAGGTAAGACTATTGAGAGATGCCTAATTATCACATACATTATACATCTTTGATGATTGAACTTGACTGGTTGATGATTACCCAATAGCACTGTGAATCAGAACGCCATAAATAATATTTTATTTTGATATTTATTTACCAATCACTCCATTTTTCCAGGTGTAGTAAGAGAGCTAATAGTAAGTGGATCTGGGGAAGAAGACATGTCGGCGTTGCTGTGTGGTATGCACACGGCGCCAAATGACGCTTTACGACTCAAACTTCACATACTGAAGGCCTTGCTGGCTTGTTTACGAGATTCTCATAGAACTAGGACTATTTTTAGAAAGGTAGGCTTTTGATTTTCGTAATTTAATATACATTTTGGATATTTGCAACATAACCCTGTTGATCCCATCACATTGATGGTTATCCTATCACCATTTAGTAAACCTAAACCAATAATTTGATAGATGAATTATAAGCCTGTCTAAATTATTAAAAACAAACGCAATTTCTATTGAACAGTGATAGCCTCGTTCGTTCATATTAATTTATGACGTCATAACTTAGTAGTTTGAAATTCAAATTCAAAAATATCTTTATTCAGTAGGCAACATAGCTACAATTTTTTACATAGCGTCTCATCCGCCTAAACCACTGCAACTTCTCACAACCTGTAAATCCGGGGAAAGGAAGTTGCTAGAAAAACCTCTGTACAGGGCCTGAGACATTCTTTAAAAAAAGTTTGTTATATAATATAGTCTATATAGGCAGCCTAATATCAGTTCCCAGATAGTTAATCACATTCATTCAGTCTTCTAAATAATCACTAACCTTCTATAAACCTTTTCACAAAGTTGCTGTTTTTTAGAAAGGTAAATTCTGAATGTCAATAGGAATCTTATTGTAATAACATTGCCCCCTGAAAAGATTTAGTGATTTTATGCAGGCAACTGACATGTAAAGCAAGTTTATTTTTATAATAATGTGTCGGTTACAATTTTTTTCCAAATAATCCTATATGTGTTTTTACATAAATTCCTTAGACAATTCTTGATCTTGGCGTTTAACTACGTAAGGTAGGCATCTAACGCCTTGACACGTTGCATTTCTCGTATCCAGGTGTCAGGTTTCGTGTACGTGACGAGCGTGTTGATATCCCTGGAGGGCAAGTTGGCAGGCGATCAGTTGATGGAGCGAGACATGCTGCAGCTGATACACATTGTCTTCTACACCATTAGTACTGCTATGCGGTTCGAACCTGCCAACGCTAAGTTTTTTCATCATGAGGTCAGTTCCGTGTTGATCTATTTTTTGAATAAACAAAGCAGCCCATTAGATAGGCAGGACAGGTTGCTTTAAAGCATTGTGGGAGTTCATATTTGAGGTTTTGTAATCTCAAGATTTATAATAACATTATTCTAGTCTGCCCATTAGCGCTATGTCGCGCCTGTCGGTAGTTGCGCTGCGCGCTGCATTCTCTCTATCGAGAGCATTGTTTAAATTCCTCTTGTCTCTTTTTTTCTCTTCCCTCGCACTTATGTTATCAACCAAGGCGCGGTTCAGTGCTCGCGGTCAGAATATAGCCTTTTGTGTTTGCTACTCAACATACAGTATCAACGTAGACAGAATATTTTACCCAATATAACTTTTTACAGATATGTATGACGACTTTATGTGATACAATCCGACGGCTAGGCTGCTTCTCTGCAGACATTGAATTGCAAAATGATGTCGAAGCCGGCGACACAGAACTATATGAAGTATTCCACGATGTTTTCACCGGAAATATTTTGGAGATGACGTAAGTATTTCACAAAGGCATCTAAACGCAGATGAAGAAATGGGTCTTTACCATTGGAAGCCATTTATTCTGCATGAACACAGAGTATGAATCAGTTATTTGAGGACCACTATTCCCAAATTTATTGCCCACTGTGCTACAATCTAATTAAACGTTATCAAAAATAGGCTTAAAAATCAAGCTCATGTGAAAACCCCTTTCTAGTTTTATATGCCAGTTTTGTCTTTATATTATTTTATACAGTTTTCCTGAGAAAGTGCCAGTGGTTTTTGTGCACGCGTGCATAGTACTGCGACTACTGTACGACGTAGCCCTCGATTCGTTCGACAAGCCCACTTTCTGCGGATCTCTAAACGTCAAGTCACCGAGTTTGACGCGCCAGAGTTCTGCAATCAATGAGGTAGGTGAAACGTGATTTTTATAGGTTTTAATCACTCTTTGTAATGCTGGAAGTGTCTTCTAGATATAATCTGTTTTTTGTACGTCTTCATATATTTTCTGCAAAAATAATGATAAAACTTAAAACATTTCTGATGCTGACGTATTTTGTCTCTAAACCGGAGTAAGACGTTAAACGTAGACGTCGCGTGCTGGTACTGGTTATACCACGGATAGTATTTCTCGGAGTTATTTAATCATAGTGACTTTTTTTTATAAAATTAAATGACTTTGGAGGTTCTTTCATTATGAACTCGAGGCAGCAGGGATGCCTTATTAAGTAATGAGGTGTTTGTTCACTTGTGCCTTTATATACATAGTCGGCGCGATCGTTCCATCCATGCTACATTTATGTGCAGTCAAAGCCAGCGGGTCGCGCGCCGCCATTGAACCTATCAATGGGCGCAAGCTCGGGCGAGGCGTGGGTGGTGCACGCGGGCGTGGTCATGGTGCTGGCGCGGCTGCTGCCCGCGCTGCCGCGGCCCCAGCACCACGACGCGCATGCGCGTGCCTTGAGGGACTACCTCGCGCATGTGCTCAAGAGTCTTGTTAGAAGGTATGTATTGTCCAAATTGGACTGTATACACGCATACTGTATGCGTGTATTTATATCGCACTAGCTGAAATTTCAAACATAAATGTTATTGCTTTCATCAAACATTTTCGAGTTATATTTTACGTATATCGTATTTGTAATTTCGACATTTTACTGAGAGCGGAAATGTGTCGTAATTGCCATTGCCATTGCAATCACGACGAGGGATATAGTGATAGAGCGTCTTGTCAAGCTCTTGCATGTTGTGATTGGTCGATTCTGCACGTTTTCGTGCAGACTCCTTTTTGCTTCAGTGGAAACGCGCTGTAACTAGCGGCTGGCGCGCGGTATCGCCCTTGTCTAAAGCAGCAAGCAATCTGACGTATTTGTAACGTGTGTTTATTATGTTACCCAGTGAACGCAACCAGCAAGTGATGTGCGGCGCGGGGCTGGCGGGCGGCGTGCTGCGCGTGTGCGGCGCGGCGCTGCGCGGGGAGCGGCACCCGCTGCACGCGCCCGCCATGTACATGCTGGAGCGCCTCGCCGCGCACGCGCTGCGGCCCAGCGAGCTGAGGTGCCACATATACCACACGCCAGACACTTCATACAAAAAGCCTTGTTTTGCACAGACATTCAGAATGGAAATGAATAGGTGCACCCTCATGATTAAACACTAAAGTAACACCGAGCGGGTGTAAGGTAAACCTAGCTCAGCCGCTGGTGGGAAGCGGAGAGTTGCCGTTCTACTATACGTAGTATTATTCCTTATGCCACGACTATACTTCCAGTGACGCTAGGGAGATGAATGGTTCTTGTGTAAGGTGTCTAAAGCGGAGAAGAATAAATGACAGTTTTGGAAGAAACCCATCCTTAGCGAACTTTTTTTAATAAGATATATTTTTACAGGGAATTCCTCAGGATGGGCAACCCCCTGAACTGCGTGGCTCCGGAGCCGGGCGCGGTGTGTAAGCCGGGCGGGCCGGTGCCTCTCACCAGGATCAAGACTCTGGTCTCTATGACCACTCCTAGAGATTACAGGTAACTTGGGCCACTTAAATACAGTTGATTCTAGAGACTACTGTTGAATCACTCACTTCAGTTGTTTACGCGACCGTATCCTCGTCGTAGTTAGCAGATGTCCCCGGCGTGATTGTACGCCCGTCCGGAATGGGCGAAGCTACAAGTCTTCAATAAGATTACCCACAACGGCTCTTGTTATATCAATCAATAATTATTTAATGCAGATATAACATATATTCGTGTATTCGTTTATTTGTGTTGATATTCCTACGAAGGTAGATATGATGAACCAAATGGTGACAGGTTCACGATACCTGGGTTCAGGCTTATGTCCACTATCTAAAGTACTTCACTTTTTGAAAGGACATTGCGACGATGTCGCATTCCTAACTTGTATATGATAAAATCAGAATATTACTGACTCTACTTACTGATGTAAGTATGTAGTCGTTACATAAGCCATCTGACACCAGGGTTGATGGGGTTGGTAATCCACCTCATAACCCACACGATAAGAAGAAGAATATTACAGCTTCAAGCGGAATGACAAATAGTATAGAACTTGGTTGTTCTCTGACTCCTTTTTCACGAAATATTGATAGCATGTTATCACTTTATCAGGTCCCAAAACTCGTGCACGCTCCCCCCGTTCGTGGAGTTCGACATGTCCGCGGAGGGTTTCGGCTGCCTCTACCTGCCGAGCATCGCGCCGCAATCGGCCAACCTGAACGCACTAGGTACTCAAGACAATGCTACACTTGGCGGCATTGGATCAGGTATAGACAACGACAAGTCCGGTTATAGCTTGGAACACCCCGTAGTAGTTCGAAACTGCTCCACATTAACTGTCAACGACACGCTTGTTTATGGACCTTCAGCCGTGTGTATGTCTTGTGTGTGTGTGCTTTTTAATCCGTTCATTAACATCATCAATCTTGGACACGGGTATGATATTTCACGTTACTTCATTCAAAGAACAACTCTAGCGACCTCCACCAGGGTGCATCGCAATTTGAGCGGTAACGAAACAATTGACGATATGTATATATAGGTTTACTTTACAGACAACCTAGATATACTTTTTACGTGTCTTGAAGCATTAAATAATGAGTTATAATGTTAGCAACCGTCGAACTTTTACATACATGTGGTAACCTTACCCTAATATCGTAGATCAATTCGATATTGCACCGTGGAGAAGGTTGCTTTGTTTTGAGTATCACTTAATGTACATTTTCCCGCCAGGTGATCGTGTGTTTCCTCCGCAAACGGGTCTGACTTACTCGACGTGGATATGCGTCGAGAAGTACTCCGACCCGCGTACGGACCCTCACTGCGTGCGCCTGCTCACCCTTGTACGGAACCTCAGCAACACTCGCGATGAACACCTCGTCTGCCTGACAGTCGTCTTATCCGCAAGGGATAAGGCCATCATCGTGTCTACACAGGAGACTCTAGTACCACACAGTGAGTAACGATGTTGTAACCTTTACTGACTAAGAAAAATATTCCCTGGGGTAACATTCTTAAAACGTTTGTACCGGTGGTTGTCTTGTCTTCTTGAAAAGGCATAGTCTAATCTTTCCTCATTCCACTAATTAGAAGTTCTTCTATTGTATAGGTTGTTAGGTCAATGGGAAACGTTATCAACCCTGGTTACTATTGATCTGAAGGTCCGTGACTCATGTAACTACTACATACGTATAATAGTAGCCAAGACCGGGTTATCAGCCTGCAGTGTCCTAACCAAACTAGTGTACACAAAGTGTTTTTTTGTGACTAAGTCCCCGCCGGGATCGGAACCCAGTATCTCCGTATCGTGAACATAACGCTCAACCATGGATGGTGTTAAATTGGAAGTAATAAAGTCGTTGTTCCCTCAGACGTGGGTGAATGGGAGCCGGAAGGGTCGGGCGAGTGCGGCGCGCGTGTGTGGTGCCCCGACCTGCAGCACGAGGGGCAGTGGCACCACCTGGTGCTCGTGCTCAACCGGGCCGTGCTCAAGAACTCTTCCTTCTCACTATACTTGGACGGTAAGACTACTAGTATACCTGGCATTCAAATAAGTGAAAATCAGATTCGTATCCTCATTTTCTCTCGCTTACATTTATGGTCGAATCAGGGTTTTCTGAAGTGACGTCACGTTTTAACGGACGGGAGACCTCTCGCCATGTCTTACCTATAACTCATTATAGTGAAACAGAAATATTTTTTCTATTCTATCCACATAGAAATTACATTCATAAACTTGGAGATTGGAAAGATAGATTTGCAGTTACAAAATAGATAGGTTTTATTGTAACTGTTTTCTTGTTTTGGTGCAATAAAGTATATTTGTACTGTATTGTTGTCTTCCTCGTGGCAGCCACTTTGACGCGAAGTACTAGCATGAATCTGATGAGGATGATCCGAATGGTGACATGTAATCAGCTCAACACCCCCATATAAATGAATGGTCCATCATGTTAAAAATGACAGGTACACAATCCCTCTGTCGGTTTTTACGACAAGCTTGGGATGGTAGACAGCTGAACGCGTTCTTTATGTATGTACAAACAAAGATTACTGGTTACCAGGGCAACACATGCACTCGGGCAAGCTGCACTACGTGAGCGCGAACCCGGGCGGCGGCGCGGCCACGCTGTCGGGGGCCTCGAGCGTGTATTGCGTCATCGGCACGCCGCCGCAGTGGCGCCGGTACTCGCGCCTCGTCTGGAGGCAGGGGCCCGCCTTGTTACTGGAGGACGTCAGTATATAATAAACTAGCTGTTACCCGCCAGGCCGCGAATTCGTTCGCGTGAAACCCTACTATTAAAACTCCAGAAGTTTCATACTAACTTTGCCGCCCCTTTATATCCCCTTAGCCGTCAGTGTCTTTCGCTTTTCTATATGTATATCTAAGATCTGGCCACGGCATATAGATGAGCAAACCCGGGTGGACGCGGCCACGCGGTACCGGAAATGTGTGCGGGCACTAATTTTTGTTTGAGATGACATAGATAGTATGAAGAGAATGAGAAACGTAGTGTTCTAATAAAAAAAATGATAAAACAAATTATATCGACGTGACAGTACCGTGTCATAATACTTGCGCGACGCCACGCGCTTTAATACAAACCTAAACGCATGCGGTACCGCCTGTTTCTCGCCTTATGTCATCTCTTTCATAGCCTTAGTATCCTTTAGAGTATTGTATAGCGTTTTTAATATGTAATAATAATATCGTTTATTGAACATAGACTTACAATTTTACAATATTAAAAATACAGACAACTATGACATGACCAATTGCTCTAGATCGCGGCGTTCCCTGCACTAAGCTCAGCTTGTAGCGCAGGGGCTGGATTATGATATCGTATGTTAGGAAATATGTGACCCGAAGCGAGGATAAATTAAAGCTTGAGGTGGTAATGTATGTAAACTTTATTTTCAGGTATTACCAGCACAAACAGTGTCAGTAATCTACCAGCTAGGACCACACTACGTTGGGACATTGCAGGCGCCTTTGCCACCTGGACAGAACCAGGAGCCATTGCAACCTTTGGTCGCTGAAGAGAAGGTCGTATTTGGCATCAATGCTCGTGCGATGTCGCAACTGACGTTAGCGAAGATACGAAAGGTGTATAGCAAGAATGACAACAAAGCTATAGCAAAACAGTTGGGGATGTCGTCTCATGAGAACGCGACGCCTATAAGAATATTGCATAACTCTGCTGGACATTTGATGGGACCTGCGAGGTGTCTCGGTGGGACGGTCGTTGGATATCTGGGTGTGAGAGTGTTCGTTCCTAAACCAGCTGCTATTATGGTGAGTCACTAATCTTAAATACCTTTTGTGTTTATTTAGTTTTCGTGTAACACATATAAGTATCAAATAGCGATGTATGTGACAAGCTTGTGGTGATGTCTCTAGTCACTGCCAATTATACCTTTTCCTATACGAGGCGAAATAAGTTCATTAAATCGTAGAATGTCTTTTCTTCTCTAGTGAAAGTTGTAAGATCAATGACCACACTACCGCGGGTTTGACGGGTTCATGCAATGTTTGAATGAAAATCTTATTAAAAGGGTTTTGATATTATTACAGATCGACACCGTCGGTGGCTGCTCAGTATTATTAGGTTTAATAGCCATGGCACAAGACGTGGAGTGTTTATACGCTGGAGTGAAAGCGTTAGTATGTGTAGTGCGGTCGAACAAGGCGGCGCAAGCAGAAATGGACAGAAGGAAAGGATACCAGACTCTAGCAATGCTGTTGAAAAGGAAAAAGCAATTGTTAAATTCGCATATCTTGCATCTCATATTTGGTCTAGTCGGCACGGTCGACAGTCAGAAAGAAACCTCGTCGATACCTAATCTTACAGCATTCCAGGTAAGTTATAAGAATGTATTTTTTTAACACAGTGGGACAACTCAAAAATGTTTAAAGCTTTCTTGATTTTGGGAAATATTTAATAGTTAAAAGTGACATTCAATCAGAGTTTATGACGTAATTTATTGAGGTTTTAATGGCCGACTATAACTTGCAATATCATAAATCATAGTTAGTGATGTATTAAAATAATTATGCATAATAATTAACGTTTTCAGTTATAAAAAAATATATTATCGGTTATTATTTGAGTAAAACATTTTTATTACCCTCATAAAATTTGTGTTTATTGGTGTTTAGTTTACGTAAATGATTACTATGGTATTTTATTTTATTCTTGATACACTTTAACTACTTTACTTATGTTTTGTTCTGTTAGTTTCATCTCTACGTACTGTTTATTATATACACTCAGCATTATATAACTTTATTTTGTCTTTAGTTTTTTCTTATGTCCTTTTTATTTGTGTATTTATTTTTTCCTTATTTCTAACTGTTTGTTTCTGTGTGGCCTGCACAGAAAGCTGTCCTTGACTGGCAGTCTTTATTCCAGGATCTGATCTGTGAGCTCGAGGTGTGGCTCGGGGCTCCAGGGGGACTTATCAAGTCCTTGTTAGAGCATTTATTGGAACTTGCCACTGAAACTGCGCACAGGTATAGTATGAAGTTTATACTATAAATTTAAATTATCTTAAGATAATAAAAATATATCACGAAAAAAATGTTAGCATAGTTTATGGTACTGATTTTTTAAAGAAATGTACATTATGTTACATATAAATTTTATGAAGTTTAAATTGTGTTGATGTTGGCTAGATATATACTGCACATAAGATATATAAGCAGTTTGGAACATCTTTACACTTGTACCATGTTTGAGAATATATAATGATTGCATTTTAGCTTTTAATAACAGGAGCAAATGCCCATATCGCTCATTATTTGTTACAGAACGCACAACCTACGCACAATGCGGGAGCTGCAACTAGTTTCAAAGCTTCTCTACATTATAAACGACGTGAAAGTCGTCAGCACAAAGAACGTCCTTATACAACTCCTAGCTGCTTTGCTCGGCGGCCAACCGCGACCGAGCGACTTGCTATGTCTCGGACAATTCATGGCATATACTCTACCGCTACCATCCCAGACTGAAAAGGGTGTTAACCTTAAAGAAAGTGACTGCGAGAAAGAATGCGAGGGCGAGCATATAATTCTACGCAACAAGTGCTTCAACGTTTTACACGGACTTTTGTTCACCGCGAGGAATTTAGTGAATACGATAGTGTGTGAGGAGATCTCGCGAGTGCTCGGCATGGATTGGTTGCTCAGTTTCATGCAGGAGAATGTACACCCCACGACAGTTCTATGGGCTTTGAGGATACTAGTCATTTTGTGCTCCGGACAAGGGCAACAGTCTGCTATCATGCAAAGGTATGTCTGTTTATCTCTTTTGTAAGATTTGTAAATCGGATTCGATTATTCTATTCTATACAAAACTAACATTCCTTTTATAAGTGTCTTCTTACTGCAGTAAATTGACACATAACTTTACTTAATATCTTCTAATTTTATTATGTTGGGGTCTTTCTGCCGTTTCATTTGCGAGCTCGAAAACCGACTTTACCAAACAAAGAAATTATTGAGCCGCCAAAGGCCCTTGACGTAGTTCAGATCATAAATTAAACGTTTCAGGGAAGTTGCACACTGGCGAGATATGAAGTTGATTTGCACTGGTTATAAGTGATGAGGCTGTCGAATACTGATAGACACTGTTGGCAACATCAAACAGAATTTTTAATTTTTGTTTGTTTTAATTTAAAAACATTAACTTCTACGGTCGCTCGTCCATTACGTGTGTGTAACTAATTTTGTGCTAATAATTTAAAGTAGCCATCCATCCTTCTCAGTATCACACCAGCCATCGTGCTATCTGCATGCGACACACGCGTTGAACGCTTGTTTATTTTGTATTGGGAAGGTCTTTAATATATAAATGCCAAAATATCGTGTTTATTGGTTAAGGTTCCGCGAGGGCTGCGGCAACGGCGGCTGGCTGCGTCACACGGAGGTGGTCGCGGCGACGCAGCAGGCGGGCGTGGTGCTGGCGGCCGCGGTGCAGTCACACTCGCACCTACACACCTCGCTGCTGCACACCTCCGGCTTCACGCTGCTCGCCTGGTAACTATACTACATGCTCATCATGAACATGATCTGTCTATATACGACCTTACTACTAGTTATAAGCCTCCCTGCTATTAACCGGAAGAGTTATATTCCACCACGCTGCTCCATTGAGTTTGTGAAGGTGTTACAATGGTACACCTTAAGTAAGATTGAGAAAATGCACGCGGGTTTCGACAATGCATTCCGCTTTCTGTTTGCTTTGCACTGACGCGTTTGCCAGTGACTTATTTTGATTATCGCTAAATGTATAGTCTAAATAAGAATTGCCATAGGAATAAGCGTTCACAATATTCTTATATGTATAATTACTAGATCCTATAGACATTTATTGTATTGAACGTCAATTCTTCAGGTTAGGTAAGCGGACCCTGTGAGAAACGGGACAGCGCTAGGGAGATGATGATTGTCATTTACTCTATTGTTACAGGCTAGTCCTTTCTCACTTACAAATCCCGGAGTTGTACTACCTACTGTTCGGGTTGACGCTGGGGCAACCTATGCGTAACGTGGGCTCTGATAAGACAGTGTCAGTGGAGCGCGTGTGGGCGGCGGCGTGGGGGGCGGCGGCGCCGTCGCGGCAGTCGTCCGCGGCCGTGGCGGCCAGGATCACGCTGTGCCCTGAAGCCGTGGGCATACTACTGGGCACGGTCAGGTCGCTCATACATGCCGAGAGTGGAAGCCTGCCTGAATGGCTGAACGATCACCCTGTAGCTATTATACAGGTATATTGATTTGATTATAATAGTACTATACATATTCTAAGGTATACCATAGAATAAAGAATAATTATATTCTGGGTTTTACTTGTCTTAAATGGTTGTAAACCGCTAAGGAGTAAGGGGGAGAGCGCGGACTTCCTGTCTTGCTCGCACTTACACGTTAGGCCGCACTCGTTAGGAATTAGATTATTGTATGGAGTGTACTATTTACCTATACGTAAGAAAGGGATTGGATGGATTATAATGTTCTCTTTGTACTCATGTCAGGAATGCACCTGCTATTAGTTTTCAATCAGTGTAAAAATGTCTCTGTATGTTTGGGTTCAGGTTCTGTTCTCCCTGTACAATACTCTACCGGATTTCGTGACGATAATGATGACAGCAGAAGTGCTAACAGCTTTGGCTTCGACGCTGTTCCCTCCGAACACTAGCGACGACATTCACATGGGTAAGTCTTCTTAGTTTATTAGTATTCTTTCCCCCGACGCAACGCAGAGAGGGGTGTTATAAATTTCATCCCTTTGTCTGTGAATCTGTCTGTATAAATGAAGACTTGTGATAGACGAGCGGCACATTTTTATTTGACGTTACTTATTGTAGATTTGCCGCAGATGCCATTAACTACTTGGCCGGACAAATGGGGAGCGCTGAAGGTAGCTCTCACCCGGTAGACGGGCACATACGTACACCCGCCTATATTGGCGCCATACTCACGTAATCGGAATGGCAGAGCCAAAAGTAATCAAAATACGACCTGCAGACACTTGATACGTTGTTGATCAACTGTATGTGACAGATGTTCGGCCCATCCCCTGATTAAAATACCGCAGTATTTTTTATTTTATTTTTACGAACGACATGTAGTTGAACGTGTTTTGTTTTTCACTTGCGCTCAGTCCATCGTAGAAACAAACATGCAGCGTATAAATAACACCTTTATTGTTTACAGAAATACGCGAAAGCGGCGAGAGTTCTGGTTCGTCCACGCCGGGCTCTGAGAAGGAGCTGGTCCTGGTCGCAGGGTCGGCCGCGCTCACACAGCACCCCGCTCGACAGGGCGTCATGGACTTCCTCAAAGTCATCGTGTTGGACTCCTTGCCGCTCAACGTGACGGGGAAAGCTGCACCGGTAACTATTTACTGCAGATTTCTAACATTAAGTTATATATGGTAAAAACAGAACAGGGGGTCTAAAAACAGCCACATAGTTGCAATTCATCTAAAAAAGCAATATTTCTATTTGACATTTCGGCATGCAAAATTAAGCGCGCAATGTCATCAAATAGCAATATTGCTTTTTAGATGAATTGATTCAATTTTAATATGGTATTTTTAACTCTTCTGAAGCTTTATACAAGCGTCTTTCTAGTGATGGATAGTACTTTCAACTATAGTCTATTACGTCTGTCGCAACCCAATGCGCGAGTACAGCGGTCACGGTCATAAATTAGAAGGGAGAGTCTATGATAGCTGATCAAACGCTTGTATGAAGAGAACCTACTGTGGGAACAGTAGCTAAGAATCCATTTTTGCCCAGAAATAGCATTAGGGTTGAACCATACATGTCAGCACCACATAGAACGCCCAAGCGACGGCGGAATCGACGAGGCGATAGCGTACGTAACGCGCGTAAGCATGCGGTCGCTCTCTTGCAAATAACGGTTCTGAGTGACAGATAAGGATAGAAGCATTGGAAAGTACTATTAGGTGCTGCCAGATGTGGGTCAACCCTTATGTGGAGTGTGCTTCCTGTTGGTGAAGAATGACATCAGGTCGACATGTTGCTTTTTAGGTAAACCATACAAGAGTACTTGCTTGGGGTCGTCACATTGTAAAGTCAGTCTGAAATTAAGTCTAGATGTCAGAATCAGAATCAGAATCATTTATTCAACGTAATTATCATGGATAAACTTGTTGAAGGTCAATGTAACATTTTTGAATTTACGTCATTTCGCAAGGTGTTATGGCTGAGGAGAAGAAATGACAAGAAACTGCAACAGCAACACATCTTTTAAATCAATGAGGGTACATTACAAGTTATTTAATAACTAGAGGAACACATTCAATACCAGACATTTTTATCATTTAGGTAATCATTAATCTTATAATAGGCTTTTTTACATAAAGTAAGCTTCACGTGAGCTTTAAATTTGTTCTCTGACAAATTTAAAATATTATCTGGTATTTTATTGTAAAAACGTATACATAACCCCAAAAAAGATGAATTTAATTTACTTAATCTAGAATTTTGAACAACAATTTTATTTTTATTCCTTGTATTGTAAGTATGCCTTTCACAGTTTCTCGGAAGGAGAGATACATTTTTACGCACATACATAATGTTTTCATAAATATATTGACTTGCGACCGTCAGTATATTTATTTCTTTAAACAGCTCCCTTAAAGAGTCCCGACAACGCAGATTATAAATAGCGCGAACTGCCCTTTTTTGAATAATGAAAATAGTTTCTACATCAGCGGCTCGACCCCACAATAAAATACCGTAAGACATTATGCTGTGGAAGTAGCTGAAGTAGACAAGTCTAGCAGTGGGTACATCTGTGAGTTGTCGGATTCTTCTGACGGCATATGCTGCTGAACTTAGCTTGCCCGCTAGTGATACAATATGTGGGCCCCATTGAAGTTTTGAATCTACAGTAATTCCTAAGAAAACGGTGTGTTCAACAAAATCTAGTTTCTCGTCGTTAATTTTAATGTTATTATTTACTTTCTTTACGTTTGGTAGAACAAATTTAATACACTTCGTTTTCTTAGCATTTAGAACTAGGTTATTTACTGTAAACCAGCTTAGAACCTGCGACACAGCGCTGTTTGCTTCGTCAAGTTCCTCTAACTTTCTATCGATTTTAAATATAAGAGAAGTATCATCCGCGAACAGTACAATGTCAGCTTGGTTCTGTACTACATAAGGTAAATCATTTATGTACACTAAAAAAAGGAACGGCCCCAAAATGGATCCTTGAGGAACTCCCATTTGAACATGAGAGTCATTCTTCATCAACTTCCATGTTGTCTTGTCCATGGTAAAAGAAAACCAGGTATGCTCAATCCTAAAACAAGCCGCCATTGCTAGCCCGTTGATGACGTATGTGTTACCACTGTGTTACCAAAATTAAATTAAATTGGTATCTCCAACATTCCAAGGACGTAAATTTTATTATTGAAAATTAAGTGAATTACTGACTAATGTATTTAATTACTATTACTTGTCACATATATAAAAATCATTAAAACTGTAAGTAACTCTTTTACTAAATATTCAAAATTTAATTGCAAAGTAAATATAAAAACAATGGTTGTGGGTAATTTATTTTTTACTAAATGGCAACGCAGGGTGGGATAACGTCAGCTGGGCTAACCTTGAACTGTTAGCTGTCACTTTTGAGCATACCTGGTCTTCTTATACCATGGTCTCGTCGTTTGTAACACAAATTTTCACAGCGCTACTACGGAACCACGCCAGCACAACGCCAATAACGACAATCTAAAACATAGATTTACCAATACAAAAATTTACAGTGATTTAATTTACATATTTGAAAACGGTTTTTTATAAGTATCTTATATTTTTATACTTCGGAGCTCTTGTTTTAACAATATCATTAGGGTTTTTGCTTGTTGTAAATAAAATAGTGTTCTCGCGTTCCAGTAGAGGTTTATTTCTTTAGTATAAATATAGCTCTACTTGCCGAGCATGTTTGCAAAATAATATGCATGTTACAAAATATAGTGTCGGTTGATCTGCAGACTTATATTTGAGTTTGTCTTGGTGTTAGTTTCGCAGTAGATTTGGACGCAGCTGGTTTTAGTTCTAGCCTTATATCCCAGAATAAAAATATAAGTTCTAAATATAGTTTACAAAAAGTATATCAGAAAGCTCGATGGGGTGTGGGTACTTAGTTCATCTTGCGATGAATGTGACACTGACTACCCCAATTGGAATATATCCATGAGCTTATGTTTGATAAAATATTTGAGTATTGATCGTTTCAAAATTTTTAGTGCATTCATAATTTGACGTTAAACAGGAGACAGATCCGATAAAGTAAAGTGGTTAAATGGTTGTCGCGTAGGATACCTAATCAACCACGAGTCAGTTTGAGTGTGGGCTTTAAAGTGTCTGTGGTACTAACGCAGTGACCGCCGGCTTGTTTCTAGAGCGCCGCTTCTGACTCGGTGTCGGCGTCAGTGTTTTGTACGCCCTGTAGTGCCTGCTCTGCCCCGCCACGATCGTTCTTTTATTGCGTAAATATTCGGTTTTCTTTTATTTGGTTTCTTTATTCATAACCCCTTAATAATTAACCATCTATTGCATAGATTTACTAATGTTATGTTACTACGGTTCGTGGCAGTCAACTGGTTTATTAAAAATCGAATGTATGTCTACAAATACTGTAATCATAAATGGCACGCATGACAAGGTCTAACGCTTGTGTCTTGTTTGTTTACTCAATTAGATATTATGCTTCGCATGTTCTATAATTGTATTTATTTAAAATTTCTATTATTTTTATCTTCGTTATTAAACGTAGGTACATACGAGTATTGTTGGAAAATTTATGATATGATTAAAATATAAAGAAAGAAAGAAACATTTTATTACTCCCGGACACCACAGACACAGACAGACAGGTACATTACATTTAACACAGGACAGAAACCACACGGAAATCAATAAGCGGTAATATGTATTAATAGGTAATATATTATGTTTGCGGATTATTTAAGTGATCGGCTATTTTAGTTGGTACCGGTATAACATTAAGGAGAAATTACAAGTTGAATGTTACCGATAAACACATCTGTGTGTATTTTCTGTGTCTTTGTGTAGTGCTAACTAATGTCCAAACAACGTCAACAGATATGTAAGGAATACACATTCCTCTTTTTATTGGTATTATTTTATACAAACCATAACGGGAACAACATTTTCTCATGGTACCACCGTTACATCGGAATATACATATAACCATAATTGCCTTATTATGAGAGATGTAATTAGTCGAAATCTAAACATTATTTTGTGTACACGTAATTAGTTAATTACTTATTTACATGTAGGTACGGGAATGTTGATTTGATCTTTGCACAATAATCGAGTAAGTAAAGCGGGAGTTAATCTGTAATAACTATTCGTATTTTATCAGTTGAGTTTCTTTCGCTATGTTGTGGTCACGTGCATATAATATTCTTAGAACTATCCCTACTACTCATTGTCGGAGTTACCTTCCGAATATCCATACCCGTGTCTATAATTAACACGTTCCGGCGCGGTACCCAATTCCCAAAAGTATATAATGACAGTAAAAATTTTCATACAAAGCACCACTGCCATGAAGTCACTCTTAGTTGAGTTGATTGTCCGTTTGTGCCTGTAAAGGCTATCAACGTAGCTATAATGGCCGTGTGAAAACAAATCTGCTGTAGATGTTACAGTGCCGAAACGTGGTAAAAACTATAAAGCACGCTTTGCATCACTACTAACATTCCACAGTTCTGCGATTATAATTACTGACTTACATAACTTTGTGTCCCAGGTAATCGACTTAGTTTTGGACGCGTCGCCACCAAACTCCACGAGTCAGCAGCAAGTGGAATACCAGACGGAGGTGCTGACCACTCTGATGGAGAATCTACTCAATACTGAGCTGTTTGGCTCCGAGTCCAACATATCAAATGTTTGCTACTTAGCCGCGAGATTGGTCGACAAATTATGGCAAGGACAGCTTTCCAGAGATCCTCATGAGGTGAGTGGCATTGGTATAAGATAAATGTATTATTTTTTGTCACAATTGTTTTCAGAAGATTTAAGGCGTTCTATAGAGAGTCTTTGTTATACATATTTTAACTCTTGATAGTTCACTTGGTTTAATATGAGATGAGATGAAAAATTAAATGTCCTTTACGTTTAATTCAATTGGCTTGATTTGGCAGATCACGACAATAATAATTTCAAGGACTTTTTTGTTTGCTTTTGCTACTAAAATATTATTTTTCAGGTATTCGACTTCATAGTTAAGTTAGTAACGCAAGCGAAGAAGAAATCGTCAGTGATATCATTGGAAGGGCTACATCATTGTTTGAATAGAACTATACTGTTTCTACTGTCCCGGTCTACTGACTCCATTGCCGATCAGATGTCGGTTCTAGAAGCGTTACACAAGCTCACTACTAACCGGTAAGTGTTTGAAAAATCGAATTTTAAAAGTAATTATTGGTAAAGTATTATCAACTGAGGACTGAGGTGATATAATTTTTTTGTCCTTAGATTATTAATATTCGGGGCTGGTAACCACGAGCTAGAGTTTATCGGATGTTTGACTTATTGTCTGCTGCAACTGAGTGCCAACATGAAGATAGCGCTGGATTCGCACATGCGCACTACCTGGCATGTCAACCCCAGCGGAGATCTCGAGTCTAGGGATGACAAGCTTACTACGCATCAAGGTACTGATATCTGATAAGATTTTATTGCTTTTGTTGATGCATTGTAACTAACAAGTTAGATATAGGATTTTATATAATTTAATATAAGATTTTATTGCTTGTGAAGGTATGTTCAGGTGATTCGATCCCTGTGTTTGTATAGTTAGGAAGACTATCGTCATTGTAAACATACACACCACAAACCACACTAACACCGCCACCACCACACATACACACACACACACACACACACACACACACACACACACGCACATTGCATTACTATCGTCATTGTATACATGATCAGTTTTTTTCAGTAAGGATTGTATTATTTTTCATTTTAGTGTTACATTCAGATATTTAAGTGCTAGAAAATGACTGGAAAAACGAAAAACCGTAAGACCGAATGTTCTTTTAAAATCCTAATCCCATTGTTTAATTACTGTGTCTGTAAATCTGGCTGTGAGAGGTTAATAAAACATTTCTATAGGACGTAACCTAATGGCTGGCGCGGCTCGGCGAGTGTGGGAGGAACTGTACGCGTGCAAGAAGCCCGCCATAGAGGAGGTGTTCAAGATCACCCTGGTGCAGCCCGTGGGTAACGCGCGAGCGCCTGACCTGTCCGCTGTCAGGGAACAACTCAACGAAAGCGCACACAAGTTGTGGATCAACTACATTGATTCGGAAAGAAAGGTAAATATTCAACTATTTATGCAGAGGTTCTTCATGTCTTTGTTTGACCCTGTTTTCTAAACACAATAACAATAACTTTATTACACACACAGAAAATAGAAAAGTTACAGAAACAAAAGAGGAAAACAGAGTACAATAGGCGTGGGGATTTCAATACCAAAGCTCTTTTCTGAAATTTCTGATCCCGGGATATCGAGATTTTACATTGACAATCCCGTTGGATCCCTTTATAGTATTTAGAAAAGTGTTTAAAAAACTGCAAATAGCAAACAGGAACAGATTTTTGTTGATATATTATACATATAACTTCAATTTACCCGTATCATACATTGGCGCTGTAATTGGAATTTCTAAATTCCTTGCTCATGGTAATGTGGTGGTAGATGCGTGTAAATGCCTGGTTAGACTAACTAAAAACCATGTATTCTGAGCAATAATTATCCCCAACAGGCCGTATACCGTGTTCCCTGGGAGCTCCACAATCAGATTCAGTCGAAGATACAGAAGGTCACCGGTGGACTGACTCGACTGGCATCCAGAACTAAAGTAAAGAAGGAAGACTCGGCCAAACAACGCCCGCATGTGCCCAGAGATCACGCTTTGGCTTACATGCAGGATCATGTCCAATTAGTCAGGTAATATTATTAGTATTCTTTGTTTTGTAAAAGAGCACCATGACATGACAAATATAAAAGAACTTCTTTGATTCACTACACGTGCGGAAGACTTTGCCGTTCTAGTATTGGCTTATTAATAATTAGATATCCGCCCGTGACTTAGTTCTTGTGGACTTCGGTTATATCGTAGTAAGCATTTTTTAAGTCCGTCTCTGGAAGTACATCCTTGGGAGGTACTTTATGTCCGATACTCGGTCTTTGTATGTGCCGATTTTTCAAATCTCAACCTAGCAGTTTAGGCTTGAAAAGGCAACAGGGTTTCTTTCGCATTTATAATAATAGTTGAAATTGCAACGTGATCATTTATATTCTAGACAAGCATGGTGCGTCCAGCTGCAAACATCAGCAAACACGACATTGCATACGACACGGTACGTGCAAGCGGAGTGGGCAGGCGCGTGGCGAGAGCTCACCAGAGAACGTGGTCTCTGGGGGCCCCCCAAACCGTCCCCTCTTGACAAGTGGGCCCTCGACTCAACAGAGGGGCCATGCAGAATGCGGAAAATGCTAAGACGAAATCATTTATTCTACTTCCATTATCCTTATAGACCGGAGTTGGAAAATCCTGAAAATGTAAGTTTGAAATGATATCAAAAACTACAATAGACTGTAATCTTTTACAATGCAATTGTGAGGTCATATGTTTTTTTTAAATATATACTCTACCCTAAGTCATTCCAAATACCTTTAATGCTTTTTCTTACATTTCAGAAACAATTAAAGTACAAAGTAGCACAGAGCCTAGACAGCAAAGAGTACTACCGAGTATATCAGCAGTGGCGGACCCCCGGCAATAACCTGGGAGAGGCCGACGGCGTGGACTCCTCAGAGCTGCAGACTTATGAGGAACAAATTACTAAGTAAGTATCCACTTGATCGTCCCCGGTCGCGTGGTCTTTTGGTCTATATCAGTCTGAATCTTTATTAATGCTTTATTAAGGTGATTCGTTTTCCATACAAAAGTTGATGCAGTGCTACAGGAAAACGGATAGAGGAATATTGTTATAAAACCGATAAATAGTAATATTTTGGTGTATTATTTTCGCAAACTAACAAAAATTTAAGGTCCGAATACGAGAAGTACCATATTTCAGACCCTCAATTTTGATCAATTCTACATTTGTAGTGGTGCAGATTACAGTGTATTTGCTGAGCGTGTAGAGGTGTCAATGTTAGTTTGTGTGCGTGATAGTTTTTTTTTTTCTCTAAAGGCTTTGACTACTTGACAAGTGTAATAGAATGTCAGTGACAATTTATAAAGAGATTTTGTATGAAGAGAATAAATATAAATAAAAAACTAAAAATAAGTACTACAATCTGAGAAAAGAAATATTGGAAAAATATTTCTGTTTTAACGCATATTATTTAAACATTTTTAAATAATGGGTAAGTACCGTGTTTTAAAAGAGGACATATATTATAATAAAAAATCAATACATAAAATGAAATGGCTGTATGGGCATAGTTCCCTTTGCCTTACCCTTCGGGGAAAACCAAATCAAAAAAAAAGTTGTTGCATTTGCCGGCCTAGATAGTAGTCATTTTTAATTAATTGTTTTTCCATCCAACATACAGATTTATTTATATTCTCTTTGCCGCGGACTTTTTGGTGGAAACGGGAACGGGAAGGTTGATTTCTTCGTTGAATAATCTAAATAATCAATACGAAGTGGTGTTTTGTGGTTAATGATCACATTAAGTTAGTCGAAAAACATTCCCGATTGTATTATTAAATCGGAATATTCAATAAACAAAGTGTACCTATCTATTTTCGCTTTACGCCAACAAGCCGCTTACTTCGTTTGGGGTTCGGAGTAGGAGTCTGCTCCGAGGGTGGGGGCTTAGGTTTCATCATTTCATTAATCATCATCAAGAAAAAAAACACAAGACATGGCTGTATAGGCATAGTTCTCTTTGCCTTGCCCTTTAGGAAAAAATAAGATAAATTTTGAAATTCTTATGTATAATAAACAAACATCACAGACATCATGACAGATCCAAAACTAACGAAAATCTTTTTTCTTTTTTCTATTTGACTTATTTATGAATTTTAATCAAGAAAACGTGATAATAAGTTCGACAGCAACCAGTTCAGGTCCCTGAAACAGCCCATTTCAGGCCGCGTATATATGGCAATACTACTTCAATACGTCCCAGCCTCGTCTTTTTTTAACGTCCTCGTTAAAAAAAGACGTCCTAACCTGAACTAACTAACCTAACAATAAACACCACGCGTAAATATAAGTCCAGAAATGCGCTGCAAGTCGTCTGGACTGGGCGCGAAAACAACATAGAATTCGATTAGCTGCTAAGTGTCCCGCATGCTATCACCAGCTGTCACTGACATACGTATGAAGTCCCGCGGATTTTATTGGAACTAAATGACAAGTCATAATAATTATATGCGGATACTGCGACATCAGCGCCATGCTTGCGGGACGTCCTGAAGCGCTATTACATCTTTCAAACGCGATGCGACAAAGTTTGAACCGACGCAATTTAGGAAAAATCTACCTTATTATTACTGTACTGTGATCGTTATTTGTAAAATCATACAATACATATACACAATTCTTTATACACAATATAATTATTATGACATATTGTGGACTTTTCGGTAGATCTACAAAAAAGGAACAATTCAACCATACGTTGTTTTGTTATATCTCAATGGGCAGTGTTTTCACCGAAAGCTCCAAGTCGGCTATATTTGTAACGATAATTATGTTTGACATTCATCATAATTTTTTGAACCATTTTATAAAAAAAAATACTTGTATAAATTATATACCCTAAAGCACGCCCATGAATCACTCTACTCATTGGTGAAAACCGTATGAAAATCCGTTCAGTAGTTTTTTAGTTAGCCGCATGTTCACTGATGCGATTAATGCCTGTTAGAATTTTACAAAATAAAAAATACGGAAATTACGGAAGGTACTTTAGTGCAAAGTACATTATTGTATAATTATAATATTATTGGTAAAAGTGATACTTTTTGAAAATTCCGTAACAAATAGACAGGTTCGCCAAATTCAATTGTAAAAAAAATACAAAAAGTAAAAACAATTAAAAGATGCACTTGGGTTTGAACCGTGAAACTTAAGAATGGCGGCGACTGCTTTACCAAATGCGCCATTTAGAAGTTAGAAGTAGACTTCAAATTATGCATCTCTTTTAATAGCTAACCTAGTTCGCATGTGTGTGTGACAGCTTCGTGTTTGTACACAAATTGAAATGACACCAACTTTTGATGCAATGTTTCAATATGATATCTGCAGTAAATACTTCAAAATTGTAGCTTAACTTAAAGATAATGTATGTAAGATTTCGCCACCTAACATTTCACTGGGTCAGAACTCAACACTAAACGAATAAATGGAAAAAAATACGAAAACTGCAGAAGTAACGCCATCTGCTGACGCAGCGTTACCTAGCTGACTGAAACGTATCACCTTAATCATAAGTACCCAGTTTTTAAACACGCTGGCGTAATTTTATAATAGCGAAAGAAGATGGGACTTTACAATTGATGTGCCAGTATTTTAATAAGTATCTTTTCTCGCAGCATTGATCTGTAGACCCGTTGTCGGCTTAATCTATTGAGTTTGCCTGTTGTCGGCTTTATTTACCGATTTCTTTTTTCAGTAATAATCGAGATTCATCGTTAGAAGTGACAAACGAGGACGGATCGCCATCAGATCTTGTCAGTAGTGGAGTCGTCAGCCGCGGCACAAAAGAATCTGGCGAAGGTAAATACCTTGGATAAATATTATTATTATTAATGAAAAAATATCCATGATTATTTATTTATTATGACGTATCAACAGCATACAGCAGTAGTACATATGTACAGACCAATGACTATTTATCAGTTTCGTCTTATCGTTTTGATAAAATTCAGAGTTTTTCAGCCCATTGTTTTGCTACCCGGATAGCAATCTCGGCAGCATCCATCAGCTCCTCCCGCGTACTTGTCGTTATTTTGTTAATAACAACCAATTTAGTATATTGTATATGTCTCTGTAAACAGTAAACCGAAAATATCTATATTATTAAAATAAACATTTCTCGCAGCCAATGAAGATGGACCCGATAATGAAGATGAAGACGAACAACAACCTCCAGCACCTGACAACCAAACATTACTTAGGCTACTGGAGCTCCATGAAAAGGTAAACGATTTCATATTGAATATACAAAAGAAAACAATACATGCTGGAGTCACTGCATAAGGATATATGCAACAGATTATTAGAAGCGTAGAATTGTATCCACTATATCCAGAGGGATATATCCTACTACTAAGTTCGAGAAGAACGATTCGTTTTGTCTTTGTTCAGCATCTATTTAAATGAATTTTAAATCCTAGGTTTGAATTTCAAAATGAGTAAATCGTAGAAGGAAATACGTAGACTATTTTGGAGTTGGCGAAGTACTGAACTACTGCTGGATATGAAACTAAATTAAATATTTCTCCGTCGTTTAGATCTCCCACATGTTCCGCTGTGCAAGGATACAAGGTCTCGACACGACAGAAGGACTCTTGCTCTTTGGCCGCGAACACTGTTACGTCATCGACGGATTCACCCTACTGAAGAACCGAGAGATCAGAGACCTAGACAGCTGCCCCGACGACTATGAACCCATACTACCTAGCCAAGGCATTCAAAGGAGCAACCAAAGACAGTGCTCCAAGTTTTTATATGAAGACATACGGTAAGATAGTCGGCAAAATTCTGTAAATAGTATATATTTTTTGGAATCTGAATTCCAAACACAAATGTTCAAACGTAAGCCATGTTGCGAAATCGAAACCGTTTAATTACATATCTCAAAGACAGTCTTAATTTTTTTTTTTTTACATAAACTTGATTAACGTTTTTTTCTTTTATTTGCAGGGAAGTACACAAAAGGAGATATCTACTGCAACCGATAGCGCTGGAAGTATTCTCAAGTGACGGACGTAATTACTTGCTCGCATTTCCAAGGAAAGTTAGGAATAAGGTAAGACATGAAGGATCGTTACATTTTCATTATCTTTCACTAGAAACTATTCCATCAGGCCTTGCTATATTGGCTATATTCGATGGAAAAAAATGGCGTTGTTGAAATTATTCAATATTACTATAGATGACGAGATAATGTTGGTCTCGTGAACTCCCGTGTGTACACGTATACGTAAGAACTATAACGACCTTGTAGCATCTAGTGTGAGTGATTCGGAAGATTGCGATTGTTCCCGCCTGATCGTACGTGTACGCACGATCGAATGCGACACGATCGCACGAATACGCGTCTTAAAGTGTATTACAGATTACGAGTATCGCTTTTTATCTCTGAATGCGTAACAAATATTTTACTGCGCAGGTGTACAGCAGATTCACAGCGCTTGCGACGGGCATGGCAGACAGTGCGGCGGGCTCGGTAGCGGGGCAGAAGCGGGGCGTGGCCGTGGAACAACCCGCCGGGCTGCTAGCCACGCTTATTGGGGACACCTCTGTCACGCAGCGGTGGCTGGTACGTGCACTCTAACCCCACAATATGATCTGAGACCGAACAGAATAGATTGTTTCTTGTATAGCTTCGCATTCCGACGCTCTAACGGCTAATTACAACATGTAGGTCGTTACGCTAAGTACGCGTAGTGTTGGAAAACTATGTAGGTGTCTATTTTATTGTTCAACATTAACATTACACTCGTAAATCGATATAAAGATATGTAAATGGAAACTGATGGATCGAATGATATATCAACGCACAGCCTAAAACTGCTGAGGGTACTAATACTGTGCGGGACACGTGATGGTCATAGGACCGATCTGACAAGCCCCTTGGGCACATACACTGTGTGGCTCCGCGTGTGAGCAGTGATAAGGCAATCTGTTTACTTATGACTATTTATTTACAGTTATATTTATACAAAACTTAACACTATACACAAATATGAACTTACTATTTAAGAACATAATTATTTACATACAAAAACTATACTAAATTTACTATCAAGTAATTATCTAATTTGTCCGCCGATATTAATTAACTGTTCTTGTAAGTATCAGATATCTGTTACTGTTAAATACTATATGAGCACAACACTATTATGCAGAACTATTACAGTATACAAAATTAACTATTAACACTGTTACGGGAAAATACGGATATCTGCTACTTACGGATACTACGCCTGCGCTACACTATTATACTAAAATAACTGTTACAAACTATATTACTCCGTCTCCTTACTTACGGATCGAATATACAGTTACGGATACACTGTACGTGGTACAACACTATCACGGTTCTCGAGACTTCACTGTCACTGTTATCACTTATCACGATACGAATACTTCTCGAAACTTCACTGTTTCCGATACTATAAACGAACACGGTATTCGGTATAAACTCACTGTCGGCCCTGTTATGGCACTATATTCCGAACGCTATACACTGTCTGCCCTGTTATGGCAATAATCTTCACGAACACTATAACTGTCTGCCCTGTTATGGCAATAATCTTCACGCACTGTACGGAACACTCACTATAATATTACGGATACGGAAAAATAGACTGTACTCACGATTTGCCACCGAACGAAATAACTGTCACGGATTCACTATATCACACTGTTTCACTATATTCACTCACTGTAGCCGTATTTCTTCTTCTTACTTTGCACCGATTAAATAAGTAAACGAACTTTTCTTTCGTATAAACAGAACTGTTTGTTCGGCGGACATTGCGCGCTTATATAGTCCGCGCGAGTATCGCTGTCTTATTCACACTTTGGTGTTTTGTCTCTGTCACTCATATCTAGAACAGCCTCGTATGTTCTATCGAAACGGAGTTCTAGGCGCGAAAGTTCTAGTATGACGTTTGGTGGGCGTCGTAATAGTTCCGATGTTGGCCAAGAGATGGCGCGGTGCGGATTTGTATTGGCGCGTCTGGAACGTAATTATGCATCCCGCCAAGAGATGGCGCGACTTGTATTTTAAAGACTATATTTTCGTCAATTTCACTGTAGTCGTCGCGCACATACTCCCGCCGTGCGGCGGCGGACGCGGCGCCGCATAAACTCCGGTGCAGCGACGACGGTATCTGTTCGGGCGGACTCGAAGGGGCACGGAACTCTCGGTGGTACTGTCCACTTTCGGAAACACTGTAAGGTGTGAACAGTTACTGGAAACCCTTCTTCTATCGATGTTGCTGCACGACTCACGGATTCTGTTTCTGTTATGGTTAGGGAGTATTGGTCGTGCAGCGTGTCGTCGCTGATGCAGGCTCAGACGCGAAATTGTAGCCTGCGACTGTTCGGCTCCCGCCGGTGTAGAACCACAACGCTGACTGCGGCGTCGTACTGTCTTACGGTGCGAATTTCTTCTCAGTTGCGGTGCTGTACGATAGTCGATTATCGGTGTAGGCTTCTTCATGCCGTCTTTTGACGGATTCTCCCGCCGGTGTTGACGCCACGGACGATACGGTGCGATTCGGTTGCTATCTTCGGAACGATGACGATGCTTCTGTTGTTGGCTGTCAACTTCGGAACTGTAAACTGTATCCGGCGGGGTTGCAGTCGATAACTGTCGGATTCGGTGCTTATCGGAAGCCACATAACTGTTGCTCACCGCGATGCTCGATGCGAACGGACGGAAATGTGCATCGCGGGGCATTCTCGGAGGGAAGACGTTCTTCTGTTCTGTGCGTTGTACCATTATTTTACTATAATTCGCTGAAACGTCTTCCTGTACCACCACTTCACTGTCGATGTACACGGCGCCAACGGTCGGTATTGTCGGTAGCGGATAGGCGTCGTGAGCTGTGGTGGTCTGTGACACTTGGGTCGGTGACGCCACGTCACTATAATTCGTCGCAACGTTGTCGGTCAGTACGGTGTATCGGGATGAGACGTTGCGGAGCGTGGCGGAGTTCTGCTGAAATACGGCTGCATTCTGTTCGGTATCTTTCAGACTTTCGGTCTGCACTGTTTGTTCTCGCCGGTACGGTTCCGCCGCGTAACTGTCCATCAGTGCGACGACACTAGATAACTGTCGATGTTTATCGTCGCGAGGGGCGGCGGATTGCTGGGAAGGCTCTACCACTTTACGGTTCAACGGCGTGATGTCTCGACGGAAGCACGGACGAAGAGAGACATCAAGGTGTGTGGTAGACGGAAGACTGTACGGTACCACCGCGGTACTGTCGATCGGTGGCGCGACGCTGTTGGTGTGCACTGTTGGCTTTCGGAGGTGTGCGTCGCGGAGTGCGGTGGTTAACTGGGAGGAGTTCGGTGCCGCCGCTTCACTGTCATTCGGCACGACGTCATGGACTGTCGGAGGAACGTCGTGGAGTGCGGCGGTGTGCTGGTAGCTGTTCGGTACCATCACGCTACGGAAGGTGTTCGCGACATCGTCGGTACATTCTATCAATGTGATGTCGCGAGGGGACGTGACGGTCCGCAGGACTTTCGGTTCTGTCACACTACGGAAAATGGCCGCGGCGCCAACGGACGGATACGGATACGGAAGGGCGTCGCAGATACGGAAGGGTGTGACAGAGTCCTGCGGTTTCATATTCTGCTGTAGCTCCAGCTTCGGCGGGACTCGGGCGGGCGGTGCAACGGAATATCCTGTGCGCGAGTCATTTTCAACTCCCAGTTCCATAACACGGAGGCGCGCCAAATCCCACTCATGTTTGGCGCGTAATACATCTTCCCAGGCTTTGGCGAGGCGCGTAGCACGAGATAATTTTCGCGGAGACGGAGGTTTCGGAATATCACACTTCAGTTGTTGCGCAGGTTCTGATACGGGTATCGGCGGTTGCGGACACTGTAGATGCTTCATCACAGGCTCACACGAAGATCCGGCTCGAAGGACCATTATGTGCGGGACACGGGTTTATCTTAGGATGCACCTAAGCGTCCTTTACACAAACTGTAGGGTGGTTCGCCGTAGAAGAAATACCACCGGTTACAACTCACGGTTTATTTACTTCTTACAATATTATAAAGTTCAACAAGTTCGCTAATTATCAAAATGCACAGTTCGCCACTATTAAATACACTCGCCGTAATAAAAACTGTTCGCAAAAGTTCACACAAAAATTAGTCAGATTGACTCGCTCACTCACTCACTCGAAAGTTCGATAGTGTCACAACACTGCGCGGATAGCAGATTCTTCAGTCCACTGATATGATTACGCGAGCCTTTTACACGGAATATCTCACTGTTAAATCACAAAACTTCACTATGCAATATTTCACGGTTCACTGACACTGTAGAATTTACGGAATTTACTTTACGGAAAAATCACCACTATTATACTGCACTATAATAACACGGTAGGTACTTACGAACGCGACGGAAAATAAACGGACAGAAATTCACTTTAAAACCGGGCACTGAACTATATCACACACTATTTCACTGTAATACTGCACTGGAACTCACTCACTATTCGTACTGCTTCGATTCTGCTTTGATCTGTTTCTTCTTCGGAAGAGAACTGAACTGAACTGTATCGCCGGCGGGGCCGCTCGCCCTTATATATGCGCCGGTAATATGAACTAGCAATTTCTAGGTTCCTCTAGAATCATCGATGTACTCGTCGTCATCTGTAGAATTTTCTAGTTGCCAACCCTGACTGCTCCTGCCCTCTATTGTCGAGTAGCAGAATTAAAGAGTGAGCGAGAGGGAGATATAAATGAGCAGAGCAGACATATATTTGACAGATGACAGCAATCTTTGGCTTCTCGATAACAGATGGCGCTACTGAATTATTTATCGATATTTCCAAACAGATTCGTAATGGTGGCGGTGTTCCTTATTTTTGTCCTGTGAATGGTGCCCGTTTATCTGTCATCTGTCATTCTCCGATTGTCAATTTTGACGTTAAACATATGTTCTTCGGCGTTTCATATTCAATGTTTGTTTACGAGTTTTTCTATATGATTTCATTACTGTTGCTGCTGTAATCTTTTCGGTTGTCGCGTACATACTCCCGCCGTGCGGCGGCGGACGCGGCGCCGCATAAACTCCGGTGAAGCGACAACCGATACTTCTTCGTTGGTTGCTGTAGGGCGTATCGCTATCTCTGTCCGTCTTTTCTGTATGCCACCTGTAGTCTGAATATTTGCAGCACGCACTTTGCCATCTGTTTCTATAATCATTTCGGTATTTCGACGTAACGACGGATCTACTGTAGTACGGATTTTCAACGGTGTCCATTGACCATAGGGCTCCCGCCGGTGTAGAAACTCCTACTGAATCTCGATAATTCTTCGAACGTACTATATTGCGGTGAGGGTATTTTCTCGGAATCGGTGCGGTATACGGTGTACCCTCCCGCCGGTTTTCACGCCTCGGCATGCGTGACATGTCGCGGTATTCTTCTTTCCTCATTTTCATATCTGCCTTCTTGGAGGCTACTGTTTCAACCCGGTTTCTAATTTCCTTTCTATAACTGTTCTTCGGAGCTGTGTCTCTTTTTTCCTTTTTCTCAATGTACTGTTGGCTCTTCTTGGCCTGTTCGAAGTCATTTGTTAGCGACGGATTATTCTTTTTCCTCCACGATACTGTTTCTTGCGGTTTATCGACGGTTTTCTTTCGGTATACACGTTCTTTCATTTCTGTGCGTGGCATTTTCGGCATAACTGTCGGCGATTGTCTTCTGACTTCATCGTTCTGTCTTTCTACGGATCGGTAACTGTTGACTCGATGTGTCGGTCTTCTATTCTTTACACCATGCAAGACCCAACCCAGCGGAGTTCTGGATGCAGCAGGCTGGTCGGTGTCTCCTCTACGAACTTCATCGGCGATAAGGAGTTGCCAATTATCTTGGCCGATCAAAACTGTCGGTTTTGCTGCCCCGTACTTTAACTTATCTCGGATACCTCGAAGGTGTTCGTAAAGCTGTATGTCTTCTTCACTTACTGTCTGTGGCGCCAGATGAAGTCGCTGTATGGTACGAGCCTTGATCTCGTACTCTTCGCCTTGCCCTTGTAGCCCGATGGTGACGCGTCTCGATGCGGTGTTCATTACTCTTGTTCCGGCTATGGCCTCTAGTCGCAGTGAATCGACGGGTCCCTCGGCTCCAATCTTCTTAGCTATTTCAGCATCAATCAATGTTACAGTTGACCCGTCGTCTAGAAGCGCGAAGGTGTCTATGTAACCTTTAGAGCCGGACACTCGGACTGGCAAGATCTTTAAGAGTGTGTTCGGTGTCGGCGATGCTGTAGAAGTAACTATTTCCTGTTTCGACTTTTTGTCTTCATCGGCGGTCTCTTCTGTAGTCTTCTTGTTGTAGTGAAGTAACGGATGATGTGTACGAGGACAGTTATCTACTCCACATCGGAGTGTTCTGCATGTATGTGCTACTGTACTAAGTTGGAGGCAACGGAAGCATAAACGGTGTTCTTTAGCCAAGCTCCATCGTGTGTCGCTGTTTCCATGCTTGAAACTAAAGCAGTCTGGAGTCTCGTGATTATTCTTCTTACAAATCAGGCAATTTGTCTGTCGCTGTTCTGTCTTCATTTCTCTGTGCTGTGTCCTGTTTGTCACGAAGGTACGGTGTGGCTGATGTCTGTGGCCTCCAAATGTTTCTCTATTTTCTATAACTTCTGGTGGTGCGAACTTACCGCAGCGCTCGGCTTCACGATTTATAAATCTGTTAAATTTGACCAAATCTGGTTCTTCATCGGACTGTTCGGTAACGAAGTCGAACCACCTGTACCGGAGCACTGGAGTCAGTTTCTCCACTAGTGACTTAACTATTTCTGGATTGTACAGGTAGTGGATGCGTTTCAGCACCTGAAGAGTTGCCACGCTGTTCTGAACTTTACTGGCGAACTGGCATATATCTTTCGGAGCATCGGTAGTTCGCTGAAGGTTTCGTAGGCGATCCAATTCGGAGAGCGCGATCGAATCTGGTCGGCCAAATCTGGTTTCTAGAGTTTTCAAAATCTCTTCGGGTTTCGCGTTCGCTATCAATAAACAATTCACTGCTTCACGAGCTTTCCCCTTCAGCGATCGACGGAGGCGCGCAGTATTTTCTATATCGGTGAAGTAACCCGCTGTTTCGGTATATGCGGCACTGTAGGCGAGCCACTCTTGGTGCGCACCATTGAAAAACGGTAGCTCTCCGATGTACTTTGGTACTGTTGCTGGGTGCCCGGAACGTGCGGCCAGTGCAATGGCCGCAGCAAGTTCACTGATATTTATATTCTTTTCTTCCGTCTTCGGTATCTTCTCTTCGGGCGGCGAATATGCGGCTGACGGTTCATTGACCTTTTTCTCGATGTATTCGGCACGTTGGCTGTTGGGGACATCATGGGGCGCGGCGGATTCTCGGAATTTTGTCGGTGCCACCACCGGTGCGGAAGAGGTCGCGATGCCCAATGCGGCTGAACGGAGAGGGGCATGGCAGGTCGTGGTGGGCTGTAGTACGTCGAACGATGCCTCCATGTTCATTTTGGTCGGCTGTAATACGGCGGGTTTCTGTTTCTCGGTGTCCCCTTGAAGTTCCAGCCACTGTTCTACCCTTTGATGGGTTTCTATTTCTTCCATCTGCGAATCGAGCTCTTCATTTTCCGATTCTTCGGCTTCAATTGCGCGGAGGCGTGCAATGGCCATCTCATATTTAGCGCGAGCCACTTCTTCCCAGGCCTGTGCAAGTCTTTGTGATTTGCCAGATTTTCTCGATGACGGTGGTTTTCGGACGCTGTTAGACTTGACGGCGGGCTCGGCTGACGGTAGCTGTACTAAGCTTTCAGTAGGTACCTGCATTTCTTCCAATTTCGGTTCCGTGGGTTCAGTCGGTACATTGACATCAGGTACCTGTCGGCGAGTGGCTTCCGATTGCGATCTGGTAACCGGCATCTTCCAGATTCTTGCTTACGACGATCCGGCTCGAAGGACCACTATGTGCGGGACACGTGATGGTCATAGGACCGATCTGACAAGCCCCTTGGGCACATACACTGTGTGGCTCCGCGTGTGAGCAGTGATAAGGCAATCTGTTTACTTATGACTATTTATTTACAGTTATATTTATACAAAACTTAACACTATACACAAATATGAACTTACTATTTAAGAACATAATTATTTACATACAAAAACTATACTAAATTTACTATCAAGTAATTATCTAATTTGTCCGCCGATATTAATTAACTGTTCTTGTAAGTATCAGATATCTGTTACTGTTAAATACTATATGAGCACAACACTATTATGCAGAACTATTACAGTATACAAAATTAACTATTAACACTGTTACGGGAAAATACGGATATCTGCTACTTACGGATACTACGCCTGCGCTACACTATTATACTAAAATAACTGTTACAAACTATATTACTCCGTCTCCTTACTTACGGATCGAATATACAGTTACGGATACACTGTACGTGGTACAACACTATCACGGTTCTCGAGACTTCACTGTCACTGTTATCACTTATCACGATACGAATACTTCTCGAAACTTCACTGTTTCCGATACTATAAACGAACACGGTATTCGGTATAAACTCACTGTCGGCCCTGTTATGGCACTATATTCCGAACGCTATACACTGTCTGCCCTGTTATGGCAATAATCTTCACGAACACTATAACTGTCTGCCCTGTTATGGCAATAATCTTCACGCACTGTACGGAACACTCACTATAATATTACGGATACGGAAAAATAGACTGTACTCACGATTTGCCACCGAACGAAATAACTGTCACGGATTCACTATATCACACTGTTTCACTATATTCACTCACTGTAGCCGTATTTCTTCTTCTTACTTTGCACCGATTAAATAAGTAAACGAACTTTTCTTTCGTATAAACAGAACTGTTTGTTCGGCGGACATTGCGCGCTTATATAGTCCGCGCGAGTATCGCTGTCTTATTCACACTTTGGTGTTTTGTCTCTGTCACTCATATCTAGAACAGCCTCGTATGTTCTATCGAAACGGAGTTCTAGGCGCGAAAGTTCTAGTATGACGTTTGGTGGGCGTCGTAATAGTTCCGATGTTGGCCAAGAGATGGCGCGGTGCGGATTTGTATTGGCGCGTCTGGAACGTAATTATGCATCCCGCCAAGAGATGGCGCGACTTGTATTTTAAAGACTATATTTTCGTCAATTTCACTGTAGTCGTCGCGCACAAATACTAATTTGAAATTCTACACAAAGCTTCATTTTAAAGATCAATTGGGCTACTCGAGTCCGTCCGTCATCCATCGCAAAACGAACTAGATCCACTCTTCACCGAGCTTTCTTTTAGACCAACGTGATAGATTTCTATTATATTGTAGGAAATTTAAACCCGTAGTCGCGGGCTACAGATAGTAATGTTGTAACGCATATTAGTGGGCAGTAAACCTTAATTTCTTACTTTTTCCGCTACAAATTAGTACAACATGATTCAACTGTTTCAGCGCGGCGAGATCTCCAACTTCCAATACCTAATGCACCTGAACACACTGGCGGGACGGTCGTACAACGACCTGATGCAGTACCCGGTGTTTCCATGGATCCTGGCCGACTACGATTCATTGGAGCTGGATCTCACCGACCCTGCCACCTTCCGCGACCTCGCCAAGCCCATGGGTGCGCAGAGCCCCGACCGGTTGGAGCAGTTTCGGAAGAGATATAAGGTGATACTTACATTTAAACCTTCACATGTTACACATGATACCTTGTTTTTAAAACCAAACCCTTTATAAAATAACCAAACGCGTTAGAAAAGCTAAGACCCGTTTTAAATCTAAAGAATCTATTAGATATACGGTAACACTATAGTTTGACCGTTGGGGCTATACTGCGCCGGACGGCCGCGGTAAATGTCCTGTCGAGACAAAGCTGTGAAGTGCTCCAGCCCGAGATTCAGACTTCATTTTTAAGTTTTCTTTCTCTTCTATATTCTGTCAATAAGTATCACCAAACATATTTACATACATACACAAACTCACGCCTATTTCCCACTGGGATAAGCAGAGACTTTGGAATTTCATTTGCTTCAATCCTGGCATATTTCCAAACCATAAAACAACCAACCGAACCAAAACCCAAAAACCAAACCATAGTTAAAACCTACATATTTTTGTAATAAAAATAGGTTAAATCTCCGGCTGACACACGTTGATCACATTATAGGAGTGGGATGACCCTCACGGCGAGACGCCGCCGTACCACTACGGCACGCACTACTCCTCCGCCATGATCGTGTGTTCGTACCTGGTGCGCATGGAGCCCTTCACGCAACACTTCCTGCGGCTGCAGGGAGGACACTTCGACCTCGCCGATAGGTAACACATTTACTTCAGAAACTAACAGCAAAATATACTGAAGCGGACTCTTGTTAGAGTCAAGAATTGGTCATGAGTCGCTGATGCTCATAATTTTGTTCCAGAATGTTCCACTCCATAAAAGAAGCGTGGAATTCGGCGTCAAGGCACAATATGGCTGACGTGAAAGAACTCATCCCTGAGTTCTTCTACTTGCCAGAGTTTTTGTGCAATTCTAACAACTTCGACTTAGGTAAACGGGCATTTCAGTAACACATTTAACCACAGTACACCACTGGATCCTTCTTGCGAAATTTTTTAGATCTGTGTATCGGCATTAAGTCGACGCCAGCGCCCTCTATCAAGAATTAGTACATTAATTTAATTTTCTATTTGTAAGTTTCCCTAAGCATGGGTAAGTGCTATAAAAAACAAAAATCATTTAATGTATGACTGTTGTAAAATATATTACTTGTGTTTATAGGCAATAAGAGTTTTGTGATGTGAATGATATCAGGATCGAAACAATCTGGCGTGGCGTTGGGCGACGTGGTACTCCCCCCGTGGGCGCGCGGTGACCCTCGCGAGTTCATCCGCCTCCACCGCGCGGCCCTGGAGTCGGACTACGTGTCGCACCGTCTGCACCACTGGATCGACCTAGTCTTCGGGTACAAGCAGCAGGGACAGCCCGCCGTCGATGCCTGCAACGTCTTCCACCACCTCTTCTACGAGGGCAACGTTGATATTTACAAGTGAGTGCTTTGTTTTATGTCCTTTCGTAAGTCGGTCGCTGGAAAAAGGCTGACAATATACAAGAGCGAACAGAAATCGCAAGCTTAGACAACTTAGTAGAACTCACGCGAGACCGAGGAAAATGTGCTAAACTATGAAGTTACTACTTAAAACCATGTAGTTGGCTGAGTATATCTGTAGGCATTTCATGGTAAAAAAACCTAAATAATAATTTACGTCAAAACAAATTAAAAAGCCTACTTACTCTATGAATTATCTCAAACGCACAACTTATTTTTAGTATCGATGACCCCCTGAAGAAGAACGCGACGATCGGGTTCATCAACAACTTCGGGCAGATCCCAAAGCAGTTGTTCAAGAAGGCACACCCTAGTAAGAAAATGTCCCAGAGGAGTTCCACAATACTGGACCCCAACAACATCATACCGTCGCAGGGCATTACACCACCGGAGAAACTCTTCTTCCACAACTTGGAGAACTTAAGGCCGTCTTTGCAGCCTGTCAAAGGTATGTTATGACGCCTCCAGTAATTGGCTGATTTAGTTTCATGGTGAATTTTTGACTAACACATTCCCCAAAATGAATCCGAAAATGTTAGTTACTTAGATAATCATTTGACTTTTGTCTTTCAAAATCAATAATCTATGAAAAATATTTTAATCTCTCGTCTGTCGAAATACCAGACAATAGATTTTGCATTGTGTCTGGTCGAGATCTGCGATCCGACAGACGAGAACTTAATTCGTGAGGTTGTCAGTATGCTTAAGCGAAATTTCTCTTTTCAGAGGTAAAAGGCCCAGTGGGTCAAATCCTGTACACGGACAAAGCCATCTTGGCAGTAGAACAGAACAAAGTGTTGATGCCACCCTCGTACAACAAGTACGTGGCATGGGGCTTCGCGGACCATTCGCTCAGGATCGGCAATTATGATAATGATAAAGCGGTGTTTGTTTGCGAGACAGTCGCGCAAGCGTGCGGCGAGATCGTGACGTGCGTGTGCCCCTCCGCGAAGACTATTGTCACTGCTGGAACTAGTTCAGTGAGTATTATTTACAAAATTATTACCATAAAATGGTTACAATTTCTGCAGTTACGATCAATTAACCCATCCTGATTGCTGTGTAACCATCACATATTGATTTTAAACTATATATGAATTTCAAATCTTCCAGTTCCACGTCTATTTCGATTTTTATCTTCACATACCAATACACCATACCATTCTAGGTGGTAACAGTCTGGCAATACTCCTCCCGCCGGCGTCGTCTCGCAGTGAAAGTATGTCTTTACGGTCACGAGGAAGCTATCACTTGTTTGGCGGCTAGTCCTGCGTATAACCTGGTGGTGAGCGGCAGTCGTGACGGGCAGGTGATAGTGTGGGATGTCGAGAGAGGCGCGTTTGTGAGGCAGCTGGTGCCCAGCGCCGCGCCCACAGTGCCGCCGCCCGTGTCTGCGCTCGCTATTGATGATAACACCGTAAGTTATACGAGATTATATACAAACATTAGTTTTCAATGTGCCTTAGACAACCAAGCAAACTAAATTCACCAAACATGTCTATACCAGGGCGACATAGCGACGTGTGTCGGCAGCTGGTTGTACGCGTGGTCAATCAACGGAGAGCTACTAGGAGCGGTGGACACGGCCGGCGGCCGGGAGAGAGGGCAACAACAGGTGCTGTGCGTCGCCTTCAGCCAGACACGGGAGTGGGACCCGCTTAATGTCATCATCACCGGCTCCACTGATGGAGTGGTTAGGGTAAGGAGGAAATTCATAATTAATTTATATTAACTACTAGTCTAATCTGCGTAGTATATAAGATCCCACTGCTGGGTAAAGACCGACTGCCACGAAAATAATATATACAATAAATTAACTAACTAAATTGGCCTTAGTGCTATCTGTAGTACAACTGAACCGTTTCAGTAGGGTTTGCCAGTGCAGAACTGCAGACTTCGTCCAGGCTAATGTCGTGTGGGACAAGCAGCTCAGAAAAGACCAACGGCGCGAGTCCAAATTTAAATATCCAAAAATATGGTCATATTTTTATTTTCTCAGATGTGGTCTATCGACTACATAGCAGAAACAGTGGAAGACCAGACTCAAAGCCAGGATGCTCAAAATTCAGAAATACAAAGCACTGAGCCGGTCAGTTTGGACCCTGGATTAAGCTCCTTGGACGTGGAACAAGATAAAGACAAGCTCTCAGTAGCTGACAGCGAAGATGTCAAGTCGGAGGGAGAGGGACGGAGTGACGGTGAGGGGAAAGAAGATCTAGATCCGGGGAAGAGAGAAGCCGCCATCAAGAGGGTCGAGGAGTTGGTCAAACAAATGAGTCTGTCGCAAGAGAATGAAGGGTCAGGTACGTTAGGACGTATGAATTTTTCTGTCGTAGTATCTTATTAGTATTCTGGAATCATTTTGATTTAAATTTGAGTATCTATTTGGAGCATTCGGAGCGACACGAACAAAAAATCTACTCTATTTTTGTAGCATAGTGTTTCAAAGGCATATTCTAAACAGAATTGGATCTCATCTAAAAAGTAATTAAAATGTTGCTTTTGTTTTTATAAACAGAAGCTATCTTCTTCTATCCATCAATTTCTAGCTCACGTGTAACATCAGTCACAAATATTACAATCTGTATAGGTAACCTCACAAAATCAGCATCAGAGAGTTCTCTCTCGGACGCTTGTGAGACGACGAGCGCCAAAGAATCAGCTAGAAGACACGACGAGAAGGACGTATGCAGCGACAACGATGAACACTATGCCGAAGAACATAAGGACGAGATTGTAGACTCCTGTGACGAAGCCAAGCAAGAGTATGACAATGAGAAGGACTTGGAAGTAGAGAAGGAGAAAAGCAAGTTGCAGAAGCAAGGGAATGTCGTGCTCAGGCGCAAGTCGAAAGGAAACCCCTTGTACAGAAAGAGTGAGTTTTAAACGTTAACTTAGTCTCCTCGCGTGTGGGATGCAACTTACATAAACAGCCGAAGGAGGTATGGAGCATAATCCACCACGCTGCTCCACCGTGGGTTGGTTAACGGCTAATAGCCAGGACCAACGGCTTAACGTGCCCTCCAAACCACGGAATCATCTTACTTTTTCGGACAATCAGGTGATTCAAACCTTTACCAAAGTCCTTACCAAACAAAGGACTGCTTCACAGTGAATTCGACAATGTCTCCATCGGGAATCGAATCCGGAACTCCAGATCCTGAATTTAAACTAAAATAGAACTGCTTTTTCTCTTATCCGTAATCCTGCATTAAAAACAAATTACTTTTGATTTTAAAAATAGGTGATTTTATGTAACAACTTGTCTAGGCGGCGGAAGTATAGGCGACTCGAGCGAGTCTGGCTCGCTGGACACGACGGCGGGGCAGTCAGGCGACGCGGAGGGCGCGTTGCGCACCAGCAAGTCCGACACCAGCCTCACGGACTCCTTCGTCGTAGTGTCCGCGCCGGCCTCGCCGGCGCCCACACACAAGCAGATACAGAAACCACCTATTACTGAGATTGGTATGTTTCACAAAAATGATTTTTCTTTTTATTTTTTTAATTCTGAAGGACATGTGTACTTAGGTTAATGTATTTATTGTACGGCCCTTTGTTGCCTGTAATATCTGTCCATGCCTGAGTTTAACCGTGACTATGATGGTCATGTTCGGCTAAGGCGTGTCTTACATCTTAGCGTTACGGGTTCGAATCCCGGCTAGGGCTCTTAACAACTGAATTCGACTTAATGAGTTTGATATCATGTTTGCAACATAGATAACTGCCTGGTAATGGCAATAGGCTCGCCTTCTATTACATGGGACTTAAACATAGCTGGCGAAGAGTGGGTGTGTATACAGACCAGGCAAATTTAATATGTGTTACAGAATCAGGAACAAAATGGGTCCGGCGGCTGGTTCTGCGCGGCAAGTTGACGATGCACACGGCGTACGAGCGGCGCGACAACGCGTGCCCCGCCTCCGTCACCGCCGTCGCCGCCGCCAAGAGCGGCCGCGGGCTTGCGGTCGGGGACGCGCGCGGGCGGGTAAGCTTACGATAACATAACAGAATCAGAATCATTTATTAAACGTAATTATCATGGATAAACTTGTTGAAGGTCAATGTAACATTTTTGAATTTACGTCATTTCGCAAGGTGTTATAGCTGAGGAGAAGAAATGACAAGAAACTGCAACAGCAACACATCTTTTAAAAACCAGTGAGGGGATACATGACAAGTTATTTAATAACTAGGGGAACACATTCAATACCAGACATTTTTATCATTTAAGTAGTCATTAACACCACAAGCTCATGCCTATATCCCAAATGGCATGGTAAAAGGTACCCCGCTGCCTATTGTACTCTTTCTATTTCTCTTTTGTTTTGTATTTTGTATTTTCCTGTTTGTGCAATAAAGTATTTGTTATGTTATGTACATCCATCGCAAGATGAACTAAGTACTCACACTTCACCGAACTTGTTCTGTTCTACTTCTGTCTTTTGTGTTTCTGTTAGCTTATTATTTTCCACTAGGTGTGTTTAAAAAACTGCTTGAGCTTGATCTTTCCGGGAATATCGTAAAAACCGACAGAGAGATCGTATTTTCTAACACGATGGACCATTAATGTGATCACCGGTCAGTCCTGTCAGCGTAAGGAAAATCATAACCACCTTAGGCCTTCGCATTAAAAGCGTCTGCAAGTTGTCGTCTTCTATTACGGGCATGAGTTTATGGTTATTCTATACATGGCGATGTGAGATTCATATCCTATATACGTAACAATTTACCATTTGCTAATTTGATAGGCGATCGAATGATCACTTTTCACTAACTCAATATACATTATCTGTGTCTTATAGATATTCCGCTGGTCGGCTCCGGACATGTCAAGTTCGTCTGGCGCTAAAGGCGGCCCGGCGGACCACTGGATACGAGACGATACCGCCCCCTACTGCACACAGTGTCAGGTACGGACAGACTAATAGATTCTTCACGAATGTCGTGGGTCGAGGCCCCTGACATGGCTCATGTATAGACTACTTACTTACAGCAGTAAGTAGTAGATACGAAGCCAATGACTGGGCGTTTGACTCATTTTTTGCGCGCCATCTATCGAATGTCACGTGCGATTTCTCTCACTTGCCTGGGAACGCACCGTTGACTACCGCGACGTCAAACCAAGCCAGCAAATCACAAAGAGATTTCTGAGGTGTGTTCCCATCGGGATTCGAATCCAGGACCTCCGAAGCCCGACCCTCAGCCACTGGAGCACAGAGGCTGTTATTTATCCTGTCTGGTTATCGTGTAGGTCCGGTTCACGGCGCTGGAGCGGCGCCACCACTGCCGCGAGTGCGGCTGCGTGTTCTGCGGGCGCTGCTCGCGCTACGAGGCGCCGGTGCGGCGGCTGCGCGCGCTGCGGCCCGTGCGCGTCTGCCAGACCTGCTACGACAACATACACAACAAGCGGGACTAGACACCTATATACTATACTCTAGCTTAACCAAACTTTGCGGCTACTCGAGATTCTTACACCGAAATTCAACTTGACTTTTTAAATGGTTCTAGATTCTGTAATGACATTTAGTAGTTTGCCATGATTCGCTTATACACACTTATATATCTTATGCGCAGGTACAAATACGAGGCCCGAGTGCTTCATAGATGTTTTGTCGCAGTAACGTCTATGTTACATTCTATTCGTTTAGTTGTACTCGCAATAGCTAATTGAAGGTAAAAAATACCTCGTAAAACGACGATATACGTCGTACGTCGTTGTAGGTTCATACCAAAACACAGTATCACGTTATAGAGATACGCAAAATTTCCGAAAACAATTCCAGTTGAATATAAGAATGCCGAGTAGCTATATTACATTATACAATGCCGCCACTATAGAGCAAGCGGCTTGGTTAGATAATGACGTCATGTACGTCATGTATTTACATTGATTGCCTAAAAATATAAAAACGAACAAAAAATGTTAACTAAATATTACATGTCAAACTCTAGCGACACTATAATGTTCAAATTATATACGGAAAAATAGTTTTTATCAACTCATTTGAAGCCTACGAGACTATTTATCTATTACTATATTGTAAGACATCTCTGTATCACATCCAATGGTAATATTCGCGTATTTTTTTCAACTCTTAGAACATCTGATGTAGGCGTAAACACTCAAAACTACGTGAATTTCGATGTGAGTTATGTGCAAGATGCATTGAAATCATTCATTGCACAGGAATAGGTTGAAGTTATGACACGTGCCTATAAAGTTTAAAATGTACTTCTAGTTAGTGGCGCTATGAAGTAGGAATTTGAAACCTAAATATGAGACCGAATCTAAACCGTCACAGAGCTCAAAATGTGAACAGCTAAGGAGGTTTTTCATGGATCTTTAACTAACTGGCTACTAAACATAGACGGCTGATATAGATCTCTATACATATAGACGTATAGAGACGGGAAGTTTCTTGTAGGGAATGCCATGCGTGAACAATACGGTAAAGTAATGAAAGTAACGCTGCGATACGGCAAAATTAGATGTTACAATTCAAATACTTTCGAGATGTAATACGATGCTTGATATTATTTTCGTGTAAATGACCATAAAATGCTTTAAGAGTGTTTAAGTGAAGTAGTATTGTATTATTAAAAGTTACTTATCTACTATTTTCAATATACTTATTTATAATGTGAGAATAGCGTGTTTAAACAAAAGACAACTATAAAGAGGTGTACGTTAATCTCACTGCCCTTGGCTGAAATTGTCGTATGGCGCACGTAACACAAAAATACAGAAAAAAAATATGTTTTCGATGTTTAGCTACCTTTTGTTAACTTATAAATGTATAAGTGTTAAATTAATGTTTGCTAAGTGTAATATTTAGATTACAAATTATAAACTTATATTTTTACAAGTCGTTCGCCCCAATTTTTTCTACACGCAAACATTATTTACCGTTATAGGGATATTTTGTTGTAACATTTATTATTATTTGAAATCGTCATTAAATCAGTATTAATAATATAGGAAATGTTATTAAATAGTAATCTACTATCCTTTATAATCGATCTCAAAATTAACATGCTGTTTTGTTGTTTCTTTTTGCTGAGTCAGCTTCAATTAGTGTGTAAGTTTAATTTAAATATATAGCTATATTAATTAATATTATTATTTTTAATCTATTCACACAGGAAGCTGTTGTTACTTTACAATTGTGATATAATTTATTATATTTGATTGGTTTATTATTAAGGTGATGTGTTTCAGTCAGCTAGGTAACGCTGCGTCAGTAGATGGCGTTACTTCTGCAGTTTTCGTATTTTTTTCCATTTATTCGTTTAGTGTTGAGTTCTGACCCAGTGAAATGTTAGGTGGCGAAATCTTACATACATTATCTTTAAGTTAAGCTACAATTTTGAAGTATTTACTGAAGATATCATATTGAAACATTGCATCAAAAGTTGGTGTCATTTCAATTTGTGTACAAACACGAAGCTGTCACACACACATGCGAACTAGGTTAGCTATTAAAAGAGATGCATAATTTGAAGTCTACTTCTAACTTCTAAATGGCGCATTTGGTAAAGCAGTAGCCGCCATTCTTAAGGTTCACGGTTCAAACCCAACTGCATGTTTTAATTGTTTTTACTTTTTGTATTTTTTTTTACAATTGAATTTGGCGAACCCGTCTATTTGTTACGGAATTTTCAAAAAGTATCACTTTTACCAATAATATTATAATTAAGTATACAATAATTTACTTTGCACTAAAGTACCTTCCGTAATTTCCGTATTTTTTATTTTGTAAAATTCTAAGAGGCATTAATCGCATCAGTGAACATGCGGCTAACTAAAAAACTACTGAACGGATTTTCATACGGTTTTCACCAATGAGTAGAGTGATTCATGGGCGTGCTTTAGGGTTTATAATTTATACAAGTATTTTTTTTGTATAAAATGGTTCAAAAATGATGATGAATGTCAAACATAATTATCGTTACAAATATAGCCGACTTGGAGCTTTCGGCGAAAACGCTGCCTGAGCCCATTGAGATATAACAAAACAACGTATGGTTGAATTGTTCCTTTTTTGTAGGTATACCGAAAAGTCCACAATATGTCATAATAATTATATTGTGTATATGTATTGTATGATTTTACAAATAACGATCACAGTACAGTAATAATAAGGTAGATTTTTCCTAAATTGCGTAGGTTCAAACTTTGTCGCATCGCGTTTGAAAGATGTAATAGCGCTTCAGGACGTCCCGCAAGCACGGCGCTGATGTCGCAGTATCCGCATATAATTATTATGACTTGTCATTTAGTTCCAATAAAATCCGCGGGACTTCATACGTATGTCAGTGACAGCTGGTGATAGCATGCGGGACACTTAGCACCTAATCGAATTCTATGTTGTTTTCGCGCCCAGTCCAGACGACTCACAGCGCATTTCTGGACATATATTTACGCGTGGTGTTTATTGTTAGGTTAGTTAGTTCAGGTTAGGACGTCTTTTTATAACGAGGACGTTAAAAAAGACGAGGCTGGGACGTATTGAAGTAGTATTTCCATATATACGCGGCCTGAAATGGGCTGTTTCGGGGACCTGAACTGGTTGCTGTCGAACTTATTATCACGTTTTCTTGATTAAAATTCATAAATAAGTCAAATAGAAAAAAGAAAAAAGATTTTATTTAGTTTTAGATCTGTCATGATGTCTGTGATGTTTGTTTATTATACATAAGAATTTCAAAATTTATCTTATTTTTTTCCCAAAGGGCAAGGCAAAGGGAACTATGCCCATACAGCCATGTCTTGTGTTTTTTTTTTCTTGATGATGATTAATGAAATGATGAAACCTAAGCCCCCACCCTCGGAGCAGACTCCTACTCCGAACCCCAAACGAAGTAAGCGGCTTGTTGGCGCAAAGCGAAAATAGATAGGTACACTTTGTTTATTGAATATTCCGATTTAATAATACTATCGGGAATGTTTTCCGACTAATGTGATCATTAACCACAAAACACCACTTCGTATTGATTATTTAGATTATTCAATGAAGAAAGCAACCTTCCCGTTCCCGGTCCCACCAAAAAGTCCGCGGCAAAGAGAATATAAATAAATCTGTATGTTGGATGGAAAAACAATTAATTATAAATGACTACTATTTAGGCCGGCAAATGCAACAACTTCTTTTTTGATTTGGTTTTCCCCGAAGGGTAAGGCAAAGGGAACTATGCCCATACAGCCATTTCATTTTATGTATTGATTTTTTATTATAATATATGTCCTCTTTTAAAACACGGTATTTACCCATTATTTAAAAATGTTTAAAATACTGTGTATTTGTTTGTTTTTGTGTTTTTACAAAAATATTTTTCCAATATTCCTTTTCTCAGATTGTAGTATTTTTAGTTTTTTATTTATATTTATTCTCTTCATACAAAATCTCTTTATAAATTGTCACTGACATTCTATTACACTTGTCAAGTAGTCAAAGCCTTTAGAAAAAAAAAACTATCACGCACACAAACTAACATTGACACCTCTACACGCTCAGCAAATACACTGTAATCTGCACCACTACAAATGTAGAATTGATCAAAATTGAGGGTCTGAAATATGGTACTTCTCGTATTCGGACCCTAAATTTTTGTTAGTTTGCGAAAATAATACACCAAAATATTACTATTTATCGGTTTTATAACAATATTCCTCTATCCGTTTTCCTGTAGCACTGCATCAACTTTTGTATGGAAAACGAATCACCTTAACACGACATAATATGAAATTTTGAGAAAATCATGTGATGTAAGCTGAAATTTTGTTAGTACTAGTCATGTGTTTTATATCGTATTTGTTTTTAATTCTTCCTCGCAATCATTATTTATAATGAAAATCACTTTCTTTTAAATGTATCATTTACTAAACTATATTATGACATGTAACAAGTTTTGATGCATTTTAGATAACATTCCTAGTCGCATACTAGCATGGCAAATGATCTATTATGATATTATGTAATTAACTATGTGTAATCGATACTCTATATTTTATTTAAATAATTTTTCGTGCATCTTTATACAACATAATAAATCCTCGTAAATATTGATAAAGGTAATTAAATACAATATCTGCCGAAATATACAGCAGTTCGACCCTTCAGCTATTTTTTTACAGGGTAAACAGTATTCTATATATTACCATGTTACTACGCTTGTAACTTGCTTGCTGGAAAAAATAGCTTCACAATTTACGGAAGTCAATATAATAGCGTAAATTATCTAGAATCGTACGTGTCAGTTACTCGAACGTAGTTTTCTATATTTGTAAATTCTTAGTGAAATCTAGAAATTATATCTCAAATGATAGGGAACTATACTTTTGAGATTTGAAGTGAAAATTCAAATTTACGCACGATAGCTTCGTTACGATAATGTAAACCGTCTAGCCCCGTAGATTAAACCACATTTTAATATAAGTGGATGTTGTTCACCCAAATTGTATAGAAAAATACTTTACAGACAATATTCTACGTTGTTTAGGTAGTTGGTAGGCACTGAAGTTTATGCCGTTGAATAATGTATTCATGTATGAATGAATAAAGTGGTACAGTCAACCGACTGAGTGTTTCAATTATAACCTTTACACAAAAGAAATAGCCAGCAGTCTTGTTGGCTGAACTGAATAAGGTTTTCTTTGGGGGACTATATTTTCTATCACCAAAATTTATATTTGTCATCAAGATGTATCACCTAATAAATAGATCTATCGCCACGAAATATTTTCGTTCTCAGATAAACAAAAATTGTTCCCAGGTATGAATTATCAAATTAATGTTAATATATGTGTAAAATAAGAGATCGATAACCAATAAAATTATATTGCATTACATGAATATAAACTTCGTTCTTATAATAACAGTTTTGTTACTTAAATAATAACTCTGTGCTCAGAATGGTAGATCTGTCACCAAATAAATCGATTATCGATCCCTGACTGCGACTCCTTTTTATTTGATATTTTGTCACCAATACAGTAGTAACATTTTATTTCGTTCAGATATTAAATTAATAGTATTCGTTACCAATTTAATACATCAATTTATAATTTTAATGAAAAAATGATCAAAGGGGCGGAGACAAATTGGCGCGCTTTAAAAATTGACCAATCCGGCCTCAACGATGGGTAGTAGGTAACTAGGTTCGATCACACGATGCGCGACGCGGGCGGCGCGGCGTGCCATAAGCCAGCTATTTTAAACCAGCGCTGATTGTTCAGTGGTAATTATTTTAAACAATAAATATTGATTATATTGACTTTAATTGTTTTATTTACTACTCTGCTAAATATAATTTATACTACCAGTGGAAATTTAGAACCTTGGGAGTCTAGTTAAGTAGCAGAATGTTTTGGTTGAAACGATGATGACAACCCTAATTTTTTATTTGAACTTAATGCAATTTTCTAGTAACATAATATGATTTATTGGTAATCTCTTTAAATTAGTTTGTTTAAATACTTATTAGGACACACCTATTATAATACATACAAAAACATTTATTTGGTACTAGACCTTATATCTCAGGATTTTAGGTGATTTATTGTGGAACTGATTTTGCATTGTTTGGTGACTACATTTTGGTGACAGATCTACTATTTTGAGGACAAACCCTATTATTTAAGAAACACAAAACTAATTAAATTGGTGATAGCTTAAATGATACCCTTTTCTTTGGAGCGTGTTTATTTAATGTGGAATGCAGGAACGCAATCAGTAAAAAACAGTTTCAACTAAACATAATATTTATTATTCTTCATAATATTTGAACTCTCATTATCTAAAATATCTACATATATGCGCGGATATTTACATGCTTACGATAAAATCACTGTAGAATATAAATTAACACCCAACAAAAATTTCGAAACAACATTAATTTTGATAAATTAAGTACAAATTGTCCGATAGATTTTCTTTTTTTAATAAATAAGCGGCAGTTTGGCGGGCACAAGAAAACATGTCACAGAATAAGGTATCGGTACAAACTATCCTAGGGTTTAATGTATGTACTTTGTATGTAACAGCGAGTAACTTTAATAAGTTTATAAAATATGGTGCCGTTTCATTTGTTTATGTGCACGTATTCAAAATATTCTATTACATCTTACCTACGATTCACAGTTATCACAACGTATATAATTTGGACGCAAATACCAATATAATAAAATCATGCGGAAATGAAATCAGAGTTTTTAAAATCGCTAGTTACTGTTGTGGGTATGTCCTAGTATGTAGTTCAATGTAAGACTGATAGTCAAATTTTGATATTTACGCCCAAAGTAAGTATAAGTATATCGTCAACTGGATACATCTGTTATATAGACATCGAATGCAACAGCTATGGCTATGGCAGTAACCTCGTCCCTGCGATAATACACTGAGTTAGTACAATTATAATTACATGGTACACGTCACACGATTATCAGAGATTTAACACGTTAGATCATAGATTTACTACTACCGTAGCTTGAACATCAGCGCTCAAAAAGTGGGACGCAAAGTATAGCGACGTTGGTTGACAGTACGTCAGTGCGTGATTAGACGCCGAACTGGCAACACGGGGAAATGCGTGGTATAAACTTGCAAAAATAGAAGCTCAAAGCGAAAAAATAAGGATGGAACATTACATTTCTAATAAGTAATGACATTGTGCATGTTATCATAGTATAAACATTTTAATCGCAGTAAAATCCACCAAAATTATAATTTTTGTTTAAAATACACTAAAACAAGTACTCGGGAGTACGTCAATCCGAGTCGCAGTATAACCCGACCGCGTTGCGAATCACCACGCGCTAATATACGTAATAAGACGATGCGTACTTTCTTAATTTCATACGATTGTATTGAATATATAATTATACCGCTGTGTACGAATGTACGTATATAGTTAAACAAGCGCCAAGTTTTCACCGCATTTTTGTATCAAGCGCTGTATCTACGGTAGTGGTAAATCAATGCTGTTAGATAGAATTAATTCTTGTCACATTTAATATATTGATAATTATACAATCGCAGTTGCCTTTTATACACGTTACTTGAGTATTAATATAAGTTTTATACTGACAATCGCTTTATTAAGCTTTATGAACCCACGGCTTAAGTAGATTTTAGCACATCTATACAAAATAAAGCTCGCTTAGGATTTTTATAGCAAAATGCAGATAAATCGTCTGTCAGTATAAAGCTTCAATAGATTTAAGTACTATTAAAGGATAGATTCCAGTCACGTAGGAATACGATAGATCTCATAAGATAAACATAGGCCACAATTCCTGCAGACACCTCCTAATTTTAAGTTATACCTGTCATTTTCTTATCCGCCGAAAAGGAAAGGGACGAATGACCCAGGCGAATACAATAGGCATCCCGTTCATATACGATTCTCGTTTGACGCGTGCTCTCAACTTAATTCCGTCAGGTTATTGACCAATATACAATTTTAGGGCTTTTCAAATTTTTGTCTAAAATTGACGTGTGTTCCACAAATTTTATGCCTTTCGATTACCCGTCCCTTTCTTTTTCAGGGGATAAGAAAATGGCAGGTATAACTTAACATAAAATTAGATGGTGTGTGCAAGAATCAGCACCATTTACGTCAACAATTAAATTATATTGTTACTTAAGTCTCAATTTTAAGTCGCTCCTTCAAGGTGGCGTGTCAGAAGAGCACAGAAGTTTGAAAATATAGATAGAAAATGGACAAAGTATTGTTTCATTATAAGACGTCGAAGACATAATTATCCGCTAAAGTTATACCTCCAGAAGTTTTTTTGGTTTAATTTTTAGAATCATGCTTCTGTGATCTTCTATCCTTTTTCTATTAGATAATTTTTACAATTAAGTATTACAAGTCGTAAGTACAGGTGCGATTATATTTATGCATTAGCTACTGATATGCATTATATTATTATATATTTCATCTACATTATCGAATTTAGTGAACAACCTGGAATGTAACACGAATAACTTTTCTATTATGTTGTGGTCGTATAGGAAAATCATTATACCATTTGTACTGTATTAGATTTCCATGAGAAAGGCATATTTCTGAATGCTTGTACGTTTATTATCACCAATCAGCCAAGAGAAAACTTCATAAGCACAGGCTGACTTTAGGCGAAAAAAAAAAAGAAATTAATAACAGAATAACTTAATTAACATAAAGTATAACTAAACAAGTAATAACATGTAAGTACGCAAAATTTCCTAAGTTGAAAATTAAGTTAATGAACGAACGAAAATATCATTAGCTCCCCTACCTACACACCTGTCTGTGTTCACGAATAAAAAAAGTATAAAAAAAACAGATCCACGAACGGTAAATATCCTACAAATTTACAATTATATACAAAAAGGAAAAATATATCCAAAACCCTATAATACAATTACGTAGTTTGTTAAGCGATAAAATACTGCATTGTTCGTTTGTTAGATGGTGCGAGCGCCGCCGCGCCGCGCTGGGAATACTGTCCGCGCAGCGCGCTCGCCGGCACGCACGGGCCTACCTACATACACCAACACGTAGCATACAGTGCAGCGCAAAAGCACAGTGCGACGGACGATAATAATTAAGTACAACATTACTCTATTCTTGTGATACACTGTTGATTTACATCCAACCAACATTTCATCTTACAACAGACATAACTTGTCAATAAATATTTTGATTACAATCTGTTATATTTAACTGGCATCGGAGTCACAAAAATATTTCCACTAATATTTCTTAGAAAATTAGTTGTGTTGACTCTAAGAGTCGCTTTAAATCAACATTTCGTTTCTGATCGCTTTGCCTCTCGTCTGACAATTTCATGAAACGAGTTATATCTTATAAAGGGGCGCTCAAATGTATCCATTGTTATTAGAATGTGTTGTCGAGGGGCTATCACTACGACTCGATAACTTTACGTGCTTTTCAAACAAATAAGTGCATCTTACACTAGCTACGTGGTAGGACTGAATAACCCCAGTAACATTTTCAACGTGAGTGGATCCCTCATACCACCGAAACAATTTGAGCATTTTATAGTGTTGTCTCACTCTAATAGTCGCGTACAATGATTCACAACAATAATATTTTGTACAGCGACCGGATACACCCATGGATAGGTTAAGCAAGTAATGAATAGAAAATTAGAAACATTCAACTAAGTTGCGCATCGCAGACAAAACAGGCAGTAGCGCCTGTCGCTCGAGCACCAACTCACGATACACCGAATCCCAAAAACTCTAAACTTGTAATAATTCCATTCCAACAATTTTGAATAAACAGTCGATGCTGACACGTCAATATTCAAATAACGACCATTAAGTACACATTCACAGACATTCGTTGGTTGCGTTACCATATTGGCTATTTTATAGGATTATAATGTTAGTGAAATTAAATTACACGTTACTCAAGCTTCTTTGTATAGTTGAATTGATCTTTCTGTTTTTATAATGTAAATATTACGTGTGATTTTACAATGTTTTACACTGCGTCGGGCGAGTGCCGGTTCAGACGTCATTGGGGAACTTTTGCTTTTGACAATAGAACGGATCGTGACGCTCAGTGTCGACGAGCTATCGTCGCAAACTGTGGATGGAGTTAATAGACAACGCTTACTTAAGTCGCGGGTGTGATCGCGTGCATCACGCTAGTGCTATAGAGCCTTATTTCCTTCGATGCGAGGAGAGCGATTGACTCGCAAGTTCGAAATCAAAGGCATATACTTTTTAAAGGACGCTTTCGTTTTTCGTATCTGGGTACTCTTCAGTGACGTCTGCTCACTGTTCGCTGTTTTCACCAGCCGCGATTCACCCGCTACTTGAGTCCGCGCAGGCGTGGCTTTCCGTTTATAGCGGCGTGGGCGCGGGTGTGAGGAAGGGGTTGGTGGAGTGTCCGGCGTAGGAGGCGGCGCGGCCGGCGGCGCCGAGCGCGGGCGCGCGGGGCGCGGGCGCGGCGGCGCCGGCGATCTTGCCCAGCCACGCGTCGGGGTGCGGCAGCGCCGCCGCCACGCGCGCCGGCGCCGCGGGCGCCACGGGCACCGCCTCCTCCGTCAGCGCGCGCAGCCCCATCGACAGCTGCTGGCACATCGCCGCCACCGGGTCGTCCATGCTCTTCTCCTGAAATTAAAACCACTCAAATATAAAATGAATCCCTTACAGGACGAGTGCCAAAATTTTCTTCGTTCCCGACTATTTATAGAACAAACAATCAAATTGTATATATATCACGGTACAGCTTGTCACACAAAACTCTCGTTCTTACAAAGGTGCAATTTTTATACACACGCAACTGTATGTGAGACAGGCAGTCCGAGCGCGATCCTTACTCTTTACTTTTACGAACTGAAGTAGGTACGCAAAACGTACAAAAAGTAGGGTAATCGTACTCGTGTCTGTACGGGGCGGAGTGTCCCTTCTATACGCAGCATTATTGTGTACTAGCTATCCGCCCGCGAGTTCGCCAGCGAAATGTCTTTTAACTTAAAAAAATAGTAAGTTTCATAGAAACTTTGACACCGCTTTTTACTCCCTTAGAGGTGGAATTTTGTAGACAGTACCTACTTCCTAAAAAGAACACCCAAGATACAAAATGTTGAAAATTACGAGCGAATCACACAGTGAACTTTCGCTTTTGTATAGATTCTATGGCTGAACTCTCACCTCGATAGCAGCAATGGGTTGAACATTGTTCTCCTCGGGCAAGCTGTGGTTAGCGGCGGCTGGGACCGGCCCTCGCGGCGGCGAGCCGAGCCCGAGGCCCGTGCGTTGCCGCTCCATGTTCGACGGTAAGTCGCTGATACGCAGCGACATCTGACGCTTGAATGGGGAACTGAAAAAACATATTTTTTGTGTTAATACATGAAGACGCACAGGAGGAGCCCAAAGGCCAGCAGTACTTGTTGTTTGATACCGATCAACAATGCTAAGCAATGTCGAAAGCGGCCAGATATTGGACTAACAGTTCAATAGCAGTAGTTGCGAGTAGCTTTAATTTCAGGCTCCTTTAGTGCTTCGTAGGGGACGCAGAATCGTCGATCACAGCTATAAACACTTGTTAACAGTCATTAAGCCAAGTGGAAGGCCGTTGGGCGACTTGAAAACTGACGAATGGGCTGCCTACTAACCATCCATCCATCACAACTAGCAATGGTGCAATGCGGAGATCGCACGCACGTGGCTCATTATCAGCGTCGCATTTAATCTAGGGATAGATATTCTTTTAACAGACCTGTTATTCAAATGCGCGAAGCCGCGGAAGGAGCCCTGTCGTTCGAGCAGATGCGGCGCGGCGTGCGGGCGCTCCACGGCGAAGGGGTTGTGCGGCGTGGGGCGGGGCGCGGGCGGGGGCGCGGCGGGGTGCGCGGGCAGCGCCGCCAGCGCCGCGTTGACGGCGCCGCCGCCCGCGCCCGCCGGGGACATGCTGGCGTCCGCCTCCGACGCGCGCCGGCCCGTTATACCTACAACGAGACACTTGGTTTGAGATCACTTGAAAGCGGTTAAGGTATAAGCATATCATACAGAATTATATTACCAATATATGAATTATAATACCATATATGGTATCAATTCCCTATTGATCCGTAAAATCGGTACCTACATTTTGATGAGAACGCAAGGCAAAATACTGGGCCGATAAAATACGACAAGTCTTAGAAACGAGAGATGAGGTACCGACCTGACTTCCTGAAGGATCCCTGCCGAGTGAACGCATGGCTAGCGGCGTCGATGCTCATAGACACGGCACACTCCTTGTCGCGTCGTTGCTTGCGCTCGAGACACGCGGCGAACGCGCACCCTACCGCGTGCGACAGACGCTCGCCGCTGTCGCGCGACGCTAGAAACCCGTGACACATCCACCGCCGCGTCGTACCGTCCCGGCAGATGTAACTGTAATACAAATACGATTATTATTATTGCGTATGGCAAGAAATATCCTACGTGGATCATATGCTCCTTCAACCAAGTCTCTGCCGCATCCGTCACACAATGCGGCTCGGCTATGCCATCTGGGAATCGGTGCGGGCACTCGTTCACTATTTTTATGTTAGTTCATTGGGTTCGCATTCATAGTATGGTTTCTCAAAATACATCAACAGCAGTACATACTCAAACACACAAAATAAAATACATAGGAAAAGTTCCGGTATGCCTGCCAATTATAGACACACAAAACACCGACTTTTATATTATTAACTGACAAAAATATACCTACTATAATGTAAAGAAAATATGGCACAGTAAATTTTTCAATACAGAAACACACGCAAGATGAGATGAAATTGCAGATTCAGATCAAAATATAACAGTAGAAACCACATGACAATTAGTGGTTCTCAAGATTAGTTCCAACATACATAAATCTTTTATACACTGGCAATTAGTTGTCTATTTTTTTTTCCTGAAAGCTAAACGAGGCTACAATTTGTCTTCAGAGATCCTGTGTACTTTGATTTCTAAAGAACCAATGCAATCTTTATTTAATTTTTATTATTTATTTATACATAACGTTCTATTTATTATATTTACTAAGTTATTCGATTTTCAAACTACTTTTATAATACATTTTATCATAACACGGTATTGCTACAGTTACCGATCGCTTAAAATCCGACATAATGGATGACTTAACGTGATGATAAGAAGTACAATAAATTCTATGTTGGGGTTACTCGTCGTTAGCGGTACTCCAGTTGTTGTAGGATAATTGTTATAAGTTAACACAGTCAATCCGTCACTTAAAATGTTCAAAAGTTTATTTATAAAAGTTAAGTTTATTTATCTGAGCCGAATTTTACGAGATATCGTTAATAAGTGATGAGACACACACACGAAGTGAGTGCGCTGTTAGCAAAAATGCCTGTACGATGGCTCGTACATTCCAAGTTTATCATTTGTTCAGTCAAAGAGTATCGCAAACCACATACGGAACAACAAAAATGGGGAAACAATGTTAACAAAATATGCGGTTAACCACTATTCGCCATAAGGTAAAGTACCTACAGTTTCGATGCAGGAAGTAAAATATATACAACAAAATTAAAAATTCAAATATCTTCATTTATGAATGGAATTCTCGGCTAACTCCTATTAGAGCATCCTAGATTTTTTTTTTTTGACGTGACTTATTGTAGATTTGCCGCAGATGGCATGTTAATGCCATCCGATTAAGTAGTTATACTTGGCCGGACAAATGGGGAGCGCTGAAGGCTCTCACCCGAGAGCATCCTAGAGTATTACATAGTATTCTATGGCAGCCTGGTGGAATATGCTCGATAGTCTACTCAGTTCGTTAAAGAGAATGCTGTGATAATGGAACGTAAAAGCTTACCACATTCACACCGATTTAGTACATTAGAGTTTGAGATCATAAACCACATAACGAGAGAAATTTTCTTATGATGTACGTACACTCAAACATTTTACATATTAGCGATGTGTCAAGGAAGATGCAGCAAGTAATTACGGGCCGGATGCTCGGCGGTTAATCTGCTCATCTCCGCTCTAGACCGTTTGAGAGGAACTCAAGTGATTTGTCGCGTTATACCGCAAATTACTTGGCCCCTACTTTTTATTTTCACGTCTCTTAATTTCGAAGACATTCTTGTTCGACTATATTCGGTATGGTAATTTCCGTCCTAGAATTACTATGGATTGTGTATCATTCGCCATATTTATCTAAAGTCGCAAATATGCGGTTGACAAGTAGTTTACTTGTGACATTGTCTATCCCTCTATTGAGGAGCTCGGTGGCGCAGCGGTAAACGCGCTCGGTCTGCGATTGTTGAAGTTAAGCAACTTTCGCAAAGGCCGGTCATAGGATGGGTGACCACCAATCGGCACTGGGCCCGCGTGGTGGTTTAAGGCCCGATCTCCCTATCCATTCATAGGGAAGGCCCGTGCCACAGCAGTGAGGACGTTAATGGGCTGGTGATGATGATGATTGTCTATCGCAACTTCATAGGGATTTGAATAACATAACACAGCATAACGTTTCTATCATCGTATCGTAGGCAAAGGTGTATAGCATAATTATAATAATACACCCACTCCTCGCCATTTATGTTAAAGTCTCAGTCATCAAATGCCAGATATTTCTAATTAATTTTGGGAAAAAATGCATTTATGCATTAACTTGCCTGTTTGTAGTAACTTGGTATAGCGTAAAGCTCACAATACATACTCTGACACGGAGTCCACTCATAGCCATATACATAACTAACGCAAGGGATTGAATTTTGCAAAATTCCGCCTTAGTGAGTACCTACGTGTTAAAAGAAACCCTTGTGCAAAATTTGAGACTCCTAGCATTTGTACTTTCCGAGATTTCGTGATTAATCAGTGGATTTTCGCTGAACTTACATGAAGATAATATTTCTAACTAAAATTAAATAAGCTATAGTGTGCAGTGTCTCACCTGAACCCTCGCTCATGGTTCCGGTCGGGCGCGCAGAAGGACACCTTCTCGATGGTCTGGTCGACGATCAGCCCCTTCGTTTCCTCCTCCACCACTCGCAGCCCGTCGCCGCTCACGTGCAGCACCGCGCGAACTGGTCGTCTTCGGGAATTCTGCAATTTGAAACATTACACATTGGTTACTTTTATTGCACCTATGGGCCGGATATTTTTGTTGCATTCATTCTGGAGCCAAAAGGGTTATAATAAATAATTTATTTTCTTTCTTTCATTCATTCTTTCAAAAAAGGCCATATTGAAGCGATTCATCTAAAAGGCAATATTGCTATTTGACAAATCAAAAAAAAAAACAAAAATATTTATTTTTCACAATTGGCTTACATAGTTAGCGCTTTTTGAACGTCATAAATTAAATAACATATTATGTCACTAGCTGTAAAACTACTACCACATCGGAAGCTGTAACGCTGAGGGAAAGACGTGGCCAGAAAACCTCCCTAGGGCCCTACTCGTACTGTTTCATGTTTTTCTTTCTTTATTTAAGTCCCGTTTGTATTACATATAAACTTAAATACAATGGTATTACAATTGCAGACGGTCGAAGGAAATTGTTGACATTACTCACTTAATTTTGTATGCGCAAGTGTCAAATTGCCATATTTAGATGAATTGATTCAATGTGGCATTATTAGATCCCCAGATCCAAGCACAACTGTATTAATTTAAAAAGCCTTGAATCGAAATACCTAACTAGCCTGTTCTGATTAAAAACTAGGTGACCAAGTTACAGAGAATGCCAAAAATTTCACAGAGCGAATAGAATAGGAAATGGTATATTGTTTACTAAATCATATTGTGTGGTTTTGGCACGCTTTTATAGCTGTGTTGTGGACTATTAAATGCTATTTTAAACTTGGATTGGTCACATTGTACAAGTATGCGGGTTTTGTAAAGCTCTGTTGACTATTTTTGGAACGCGCACTTTCCATACAAAGTGCGCAGAAAAGCTAGTAACACTGAAGGGACGGTCGAACGGATTATTTATATGATCAGATTCTTAGCAGAAAACATTCAGTAAGTTTACTACACTGGAGCTGCGTTGATAAGAGCAAAGCCCATCGCTCGGAATACAGTAGCATAGTACAAGATACATAAACTTATATAAACGATGCAATACGGAATAGGTATTTCTTTCCAAAGCATTGAGCTAATGTTTACAAACGACTAGTCATCGAATTGATTAGGAATTCATTTACGTTGCTTTTATCTTAGATTTGACAACTCGATATGGTTGAGTCATTTAATAACTTGACACTCAACCCGCTTTGCAACGGATAAAAGAGATAGCACTCTGGAAATCAATTTGGAATTATGTTATGAATCACGAATGTTTAAATGAATCGAACAGGACGGCGCATCAGGATTTTTTTGCTTTGTTTGTAGGTATTGATTTAATTTGTACCTTGGCAAATTAGCACTTGACGGTACTTTCATAGTCATTTGTAATTCATAATTTGTTTGGCTACTTATTTCATCATGCAACGGCTGTACTTTTGACTAACCCAGTTGGGGAATACAGTCGTGAGTATATGGTATGAGTTGTTGTAATGCCCGACCTATACCAACAACCCTCCGTCGGCTCCGATTCCGTTCAAAAGGACGCACAGCTTAGAGCTGATAGTGGAATATCAAGAAGACTCACCCTAAGCAACTTGAGCGCCTCCTCGCAGACCTGCATCCCCCGGGACTCGAAGACCTCGACGCAGCCGAGGTACTTGACGGGGAAGGTGCAGGTGCCGGCGCGCACGGCGGCCTCGTCGGCATGCCACTGGTGCGGGCGCGCCGACTCGGGCGGGGAGCCCTTGCGCCGGCGGAACGACTCGCGGAACGAGCGGCGCAGGCGCTCCATGCCGGCGCGCGGCGGGGACAACGCCGCGCCCGCGCGCGCCCGCCGGAACGACGACCGCACCGACGACTTCTGTGCGGACAACATGACAACATGCAGTACGTTAAGGTTTGTCTAATTGAGATAAAATATAAACTGAAAAGTGCTTAGACTGGATTCATATCCAACACATTTGTACCTAGTACCTATCTCAGAAACTACAAGTGTTAGGAGTTTTACAGTGAGGTTCATTTGCTTTTAGGACGTAGGTGCTTACTATGGCGGGATTTTGCGAAATTCAATTCCTAAGGGGGTAAAAAGCGTAACAAAGTTTATATGAAATTTCTATAGTTTATTAAAACTAGAATTAGGGTTTCCCAATAACTAAAAAATACACATTGGGTATTTAAAGAAATTAACTTAACTATTTTTCTAAACAAACATTAAAAAGGGGTGAAATAGGGGGTGTAGGTTTGTAGGGAAATATTTTAGTTTTAAAGCTATCAATTCCTTGTTTGTTTTGTTTCGTCGTATAAACCTAAGAAACAATAAGACATTCTCATTACAAGGAATGTGCCTCGTGGACTCCTTGTAGAGTATATTTTGTAAACAAGACGGAAGCAAGCACATAAGAGAGAGACATAATGAGTTCCTGTGCCAGCCGATAAACGCACATAAATGAAAGCAAATTCTAAGAATCTGATTTCTTGGATAAAAACGTTTAACAGGTCTTAGAGTAGAGTTCTATTAGGGTGAAAAGTAATTAAGCAGATTCATTTTATTAAAATACATAAATACTTAAACAATTAATCACACCTAAAGCCTATTTATTTATATTGTAAACCATATCAAATTTCTTGTTTGTGATTTGTGTGGTAAATTAATATTAATCACAATAAATTTCGTCCATGAGTTCGATGACCAAACACAAAACGAAAAAAAAATATTATATATTCTATATATAGGTTTTTTCTACACAGAAAATGTTACCCTCGTGGGACTTTCTGTACGGTCACGAGCATTAATATGTATACACTTTGGTACCATGTCATTTCGACATATTTGACAAATTGAACTGTAAGTCTCATTAAATGTCAAATATGTTAGTGCGACAGAGTCCTAAAGTGGGTAAATTATATTGCTCATGACTGTACGAGGATTATAAGTTTAACCTACGTTCATCCGCAAGACCTTCTAGAAGATGACTAAAGGATCACAATAATATACAATTCAAAAACTGTTTTTTTGCCCATATAAAGACAATATTAAAAACAATTACAAAAGTATCAAGAAAAGCACAATAAGCGGCCTTATTCCTTCCCTATCATTTCCTATCTAACGTAGACTTATACTAGTATACTAAGATGCTAAATCGACTCTTCCTCGTCTCAACACGGCCTTATCTGAGCATTTTGCTATTTTAACTTGACATTTTACGTCCTCGACTTAAGGACTTTACTCACTGGAGTCGAGCATATCATACTGCCAACATAATAATACGAAAATAACGTCACGCCTGACTGGGGTAAACTCGAGTTAAGGTTGAGGAGCCGTCTAAGAATACCGATTTTGAGGTGACTTCGAGGATCTTAACATATTAGAATACGGGTTTTAATGTAGGTGTATAGACTTGGTAACCTGTCATAAGATATAACCATAAACAGCCTGTATTCATCCCACTGCTGGGCACAGGTCTCCCCTCAATCAACCGGAGGGGGTATGGAGCATACTCGACCACGCTGCTCTACTGCGGGTGCGGGTGTGGAAGTGTTTTTACGGGTAATAGCCGGGACCAACCACTTAACGTGCCCTCCGAAGCATGGAATCATCTTACTTTTTCAGAGAATCAGGTGAGTCAAGCCTGAAAAGTCCTTACCAAACAAAGGACAGTCTCACAAATGATTTCGACTATGTCCCCATCGGGAATCGAACCCGGACCTCCAGATCAGGAGCCTAACACTCTTACCACTAGACCACGGAGGCTGTTACCTGGTAACCTGTCACTATAAATAAAATTGAGCATGTCCATCTTAGGATGCCACTACTTAGAGAGGATACTTATAAGTTTAAAACGCAGCTCTGTTAATATTAAAAGTAGAAAGCTCAGCAAAGTGTGTATACTCAGTTCATTTTGCGTTAGATGTACCTCTGACTAGCCCAATTAAGAGTATAGACGTGAGCTTATATTATGTAGGTGTAAGTAGCATAATGTTAATGACACAAATCCCATGAAAAACAAAAAATAAATTACGACGAACGCAGTACGCAGTAGTACAGTCATGAGCAATATAATGTACTCACTTTAGGACTCTGTCGCACTAACATGTTTGATATTTAGTGAGACTTACAGTTCAATTTGTCAAAAAAGTTAATGTGACATGGTACCACAGTGTATACATATTAATGCTCGTGACCGTACATACGGAATGACCCTAACTTTCCTCAGTAATAGATTAAGAATGAAAGATACCTTCTCCACGATAAGGAAAAAAGAAACGTATAAATTACTCTCGAGATAAAGTCAAACCTGCGGGCCTAGCACCAAAAGCACGCGACTCTTTCTCGCGGCGACAGAGATCGTCTGTCTCTTTCTGTGCGGTACTATGAGAGAGTGACGGGTGACGTATGTCGAGGTGAGAAAGAGTCGCGCGCTTACGGTGCTAAGCCCGCTGATGTAGTTGTGTATATCAACTAGTATGAAGTGTCCACGCGGGGCCTATCTTATGTAAACACTTCGCTATCTCGTCTTAAGGAGTAAAATCCTCCATAATTTGTGAGGGGATATAACTATACGTCATTGCAGGTAAGCATCCTCTGCAGCACTGCTCAGTTATACTTATGAACGCGACGAAATTTGAACAATTATAGCACTTATTAAATAGATAAAATGATAAGATACCGTTACTACATTTTTTGTACGTATATATAGTACCTAATACATTTTTTAAACAGATAGTAGGTACTTATACCCGCCCGTAAGCTATAACATAACATTGCATCACGCCTGTATCCCCGCTGGGGTAGGCAGAGATGTATAGTATACACACTCACTTCTCCCAGCTATGTTTAAGTCCCATATAATACGGGGCATGACTATTGCCATTAACCGGGCACAAGTCCTGGAAACCGGGTGATATCAATTACCTATGAAAGTATAAGTGCATGATATTTGCATCACAGCAACTGTGTATGGAAGAGTGGACATCAGCTCACAGCAATTGGGGTAGTCAGAGGTACAGTCATGACCAATATCATGTACCCACTTTAGGACTCTGTCGCACTATCATATTTGACATTTAATGAGACTTACGGTTTAATTTGTCAAAAGAAGTTAATGTGACATGGTTACAAAGTGTGTACACATTAGTACTCGTGATCGTACATCCATCGCCATATGAACTAGGTACCCACACCGAGCAGTAACCTCACTGAGCTTTCTGTTAGACCAACGTGATTGATGGTGAGCCGTATCACCGTCTACTATAGACGTGGTAGTCTTCTTCTTATCGTGTGGGTTGTGAGATGGAATACCAACCTCATCAACCCTGGTGTCAGGGCCTTTAACATGGCTCTTGTAACGACTACGTACTTACATCAGTAAGTAGTAACCGGGATCAACGGATTAACGTGCCTTCCGAAGCTAGGATCATCTTACTTTCGGACAATCAGGTGTTCAGCCTGTAATGTCCTAACCAAACTAGGGATCGCAATGTGTTTTTTTTTTGTGATATGTCCCCATCGGGATTCGAATCCGGGGCCTCCGGATCGTGAGCCCAACGCTCAATCACTGGACCACGTGTAAGATACGCTATAAATAAAAAAACTCACAAATCATCGTATTCTTTTATACCTTCCTAATCAATAAAATATGGTTCCAATTACGGCTTGTGTAATGTTACGCCACAGATCATATAATACTAACGTACAGATGCCTCACGTCATACAACGAAACTGTGCCGTTCTAACTCGGGCAATTCTTCGGGCTATTTTTAGTTCTAATAAATGACCACTAGATGCCGCTAAAACGCCCCTTTTTTAGCGGCATCTAGTGGTCATTTATTGATGGGATCGAACGAATCGAGCGACATCTAGTGAAATTTCAGCTTACTGAGTGCAAGTTATTGCAAGCACAATATACACTTCTCATCAAAAAAATCGAAACACTTCCGTTTTCATTGTTTCTGTCCGAATTTAACACAAAAAAGAATTCATACGATGAAAAAAAAATACATAAATGTATAGCTGGCAGTTTGGCCATTACAGTAATAAGTGAAAATTCTAAATTCAAAATTAGAATTTCATTTGTTTATCTTATAAACGAAATGAATCACTGTTTTGAGACAAATGTGTGTTTAGGGTTGGAGTACATTTAGCGTTTAAAAACTAAAAATTGGCGCCTATCCTTAAACTTTTTGTTTTTTATTTCAATACTGTGACTTTGGGACGTCTGAAAAAAGGTTTTTTTTTTTAAAACGTATGGATACTTCGCCCACAGAAGCCGCCCAAGTTGTGGCATTGCTGGATTCTGGCCTTAGTCAGCGTGTTGTGGCTGCAAGACTGCATCTATGCCTGTCATCTGTTCATAGAGTCTATAAACGTTATCGGGAGACTGGTTTGTTCACGCGCCGTTCAGGATCTGGCAGGAATCGGGTCACTTCTGAGCGAGATGATCGATTTATTGTAACAACTTCTTTAAGAAATCGACGCCTTAACGCTTTTCAACTGCAGCAGCGGCTTCGTGTTGTACGAAGGGTGGCTGTAAGTGACTCTACAATTAGAAGAAGGTTGAAGGATCGTGGACTGGTACCGCATAAGCCAGCAAATGGGCCGAAATTAACTGCAGACCATCGAAGAGCGCGCCTTAACTTTGCACGTGAGCACCTAAATTGGTCATACCTACAGAACCGCCACCATAGCTGACCTTTTCTTCAATGCAGCATTGTGCATAGCATTCTCCGTCTCTTCTGTAGACCTTGTTCCTTCCGTCGTTACCATACAGCATAATTTTACACTCATCAGAAAAGAGAACTTTGCTCCACTGTAGGTATGACCAATTTAGGTGCTCACGTGCAAAGTTAAGGCGCGCTCTTCGATGGTCTGCAGTTAATTTCGGCCCATTTGCTGGCTTATGCGGTACCAGTCCACGATCCTTCAACCTTCTTCTAATTGTAGAGTCACTTACAGCCACCCTTCGTACAACACGAAGCCGCTGCTGCAGTTGAAAAGCGTTAAGGCGTCGATTTCTTAAAGAAGTTGTTACAATAAATCGATCATCTCGCTCAGAAGTGACCCGATTCCTGCCAGATCCTGAACGGCGCGTGAACAAACCAGTCTCCCGATAACGTTTATAGACTCTATGAACAGATGACAGGCTTAGATGCTGTCTTGCAGCCACAACACGCTGACTAAGGCCAGAATCCAGCAATGCCACAACTTGGGCGGCTTCTGTGGGCGAAGTATCCATACGTTTTAAAAAAAAAACCTTTTTTCAGACGTCCCAAAGTCACAGTATTGAAATAAAAAACAAAAAGTTTAAGGATAGGCGCCAATTTTTAGTTTTTAAACGCTAAATGTACTCCAACCCTAAACACACATTTGTCTCAAAACAGTGATTCATTTCGTTTATAAGATAAACAAATGAAATTCTAATTTTGAATTTAGAATTTTCGCTTATTACTGTAATGGCCAAACTGCCAGCTATACATTTATGTATTTTTTTTCATCGTATGAATTCTTTTTTGTGTTAAAGTCGGACAGAAACAATGAAAACGGAAGTGTTTCGATTTTTTTGATGAGAAGTGTATTTACTTAGAGTTAGAGTAAAATTAAGATAATAGATGGCGCAAACGGATTTTTTTTCTCAACGTTGACATGTTAGTATTATAATCTGTGACAATGATCTGTGACATTGTCAAGGTGACAGTTGTTAGTTGACATAGTTGACATACGATTATATCTGATGTTTGGTGGGCAAAGAATACAAGGTCTTGGTTTGGTGGGGTTTATTGATTACGTCTTCATTTTGTATTGGCAAAAATATATCTCCAACTCCTGTAAGTATCTAATTAGTTACTAAAACTGGAAGATAATTAAAAACATAGCTAAGGTCCTACCTAGAACGCAATCGTCCCTTATCATCCCGGGCGTGTCGTAAACCCGACTGAGGAGAACCTTTATGAAAGACAAGTCTTTTCTAGCATGATGAAACATTACATTGGACCACCGGTTAAGCACCTGAGGACTTTGTATAAAGTGCTTCCAAATTGGTCTCTGCTTACTCGTGGCTCTGCCCAGCCTAATCGGGATTACAGGCGTGAGTATAAGTATGTATGTAGTAGATACTTTTTTGTGTAGCTGTCACCTATCTATGGTACAAATCATAATATACTGTTTGTTGAAAAAAAGTTAAATAAGTCTAGTTAGGCAGTGAGCGTGTTGTGAATTTAAGCCTGTAATTTATTTCAGATCTCTAAAGACGATGATAACCATTATGAAGAATGACATGCAAAGGCTATTTGAACCACATATCAACAATTTTCTGACCATGACCAAGTGATGAATATGATACAAGTCTACCTCATGAAAGCCACACTACTTTTCAAAGAAAAATATTTTCTTTGGAGTTGTAGGTATTATAGTGAAAACTTAATCCTGACTTCTGTTCTGCATAAATGAGAATCGCACTATGCCAGGTATGTATGCTTAAATTATTATCCCATTAACCCATTTCTTTGAGCCCGAATATCTAAATGTTCAATAAAGTAGATAAATTTCAAACTCATCGGATTACATGCGTAATAGGTCATCCATGTGTCTAAATGTAAAAAATAGAGCCTACTATTACTACTCATTGGTATATGAGAGTATTAACTCACACTTACTCTCCTTCTCAGGGCGGACAGAGCAGAGTTTTGGCACACAAGTTTTGTCATACATTGCAATATACCTACTATTATTATATAGTCACTATTACTCTAATATAAAATAGGTCATAATGGTAGACTTGTTTGCATCTCAAACGATGAACCCGGTTCAAACCCTGGTACCGGACTTGCATTAATTTAATTTAAACAGTTCACATCTAGCACACTTGGCCTGACCATTATAGGTAGCGATACAGCCTATCGTTAGCCTAACGGAAAGCTCGTGAGGTGCGTGTGCTTAGTTCATCTTGTGATGAATGTTACTTTGACTACCTCAATGGGATGCAAGATCTTGCTTATGTTATGTTATTATATTATCTGTGATACATAGATAAACTAATGCCTATAATACCTAATGGGTGGTAGAAATGTTTTGTTCTGAATATCATTGCCGATCAAAATTAATGTGCTCTTTTAATAACTATTATATTTTCATTTGTAGGTAACATAATATAGCGAGTACCCTGGTTGAGTCAAGATAATATAAAATAAGTGGAAAGATAATGTGGCCCAAGTAGTAAAGGAAAGGATGTGCAAACAGCCGAATGTGAATCTGGCAATAATGTGCCTGTTTAAATGAGTTTTAGTTGAGTACCAAATAGTTACCTAGGTTTTCCTGGGAAAAACACTGATCCAGCTTTTCTGATTCAACTGAGTTTGTGTATGGTTTTGAATAAATAACTAAACAATAGAAATGTGTCTTTTTTATTTTACTATCCCCTTTCCATTACATAGATAGATATCATTTAAAGTAACTATAAATAATTAATTGTTCATTACAATTTATATAAAAGTAGTATTAGTAGATATATTATAATTAAGATACCTACTTGATTATTAAAATTAACAAATTTAATGAAGTTGGATTTTTTTTTAATGACTAGAATGAAAATACAATAAATATTCAATTAAACTACTTCTTTAATTCAAAAGGTATTACATTTTGTTATTGTTAAATACAATACTAATTTCTTTTTTAACACTTTGCATTTTGGCGTGTCTTCAGTAATTGACAACCGTCTTCTCTTCGGCGTGTTGCACTGGTATGCTACTGCTGGCGGCTCCACGAGCTCTTCAAGTTCGCAGTCGCGAAGCCGTTTATTTTTGTACACCTTTTTCGGTGTCAGTACTTTAAAAGTACCTGATGAACCTAAAACGAAAAATAGTATGTATTAAATAATGTCGTGAATCTTATCTTCTTATCGTGGGTGGAATACCAGCCTCATCAACCCTAGTGTCAGGGTTATGATTGAGTCGCCAAAGGCCCCAAAAGATGAATGTAAAGCAAAGTTGTTGGAGATAACAATACCTAACATAAAGGAAGAAAAGGGCAATTATAACATTCATTAAAGTAGGTAGGTAACTAACGTATTAACGTAGCCATTTTATAAATATTAAAATGTGTATGATAAGTGATTCCTAAAAGATAGACATAGGTAGGTACTTATAAAAAACCACAATACATTGTTTTGTTATATCTCAAAACCATTAGGCAGCTTTTTCGATGAAAGCTCCCACTAGTCTTGATTTTTTTCGGACATAGATTGAACATCAGCGCTCAAAAAGTGGGACGCAAAGTTATTGTTAATATAGCGACGTGACAGTATTTCTCCGCGGTGCGCGATTAGGCGCCGAACTGGCAACATGCGAAGTGCGTGGTAAAAAGTTGCAAATATAGAAGCTCAAAGAAAAAAATATGTAACACTTCTTGTAAGTCATGACATTGGTGCTAATTCCTGTAAACACATCTAACTTTATTTTAAGTTATATCTGTCATTATTATTTTTTTCTTTTGAGATAGCCGCCAACAAACAGACGAGCGAATGGCGTGGGAGCTTTGTTTTATAATATTATTATAATGACAGATAGAATAAAAAAATAATAATGACAGATCTCTCAATGCGTCTTATCGGGGCTTCGGGGGATGCTAGGGCTGGTAGTTATTTCTGTCAGAGAATTAGCCTGGCGATTCAGAGGGGTAATGCTGCCAGCCTGTTGGGCACCTTGCCTCGATGTGACGCATTGGAGGAGGTGTTTTATTTATAGGGTGTGTTTGTTTTGTTTTTGTTTGAATAAATTGATTTTAATTATAATGACAGATATAACTTAAAATAAAATAAATAAAAATAATGATTAGATTACTGACGTGTTAAAGGCAACCAGACGAGATATAGAATGTAAACAAAGTTTCAGAGGTTCAAAACATTTATATTTGAATAAATTATCATAAAGTTCGAATTTTAATCGCTGTCGTCTGTACTAGACAAAGATGATTCGTCGGAAGAGTCCGAGTCAGCTGTGTTTATGATAAAACTATCTATCGTATTATCAATCATGTTGTCAATACTGTGTTTAAATCAACAACTACTCATAATACCAGCAAAAATCAAAAATAAAAGTAACAGAAACGGAATAATAAGAACAAAAATCTAAGTAGGTAAATACGGGGACGAAAAAATATGTATCACTTCGAACGCAATCCAAACAGAAATGAACATGTTCATAAAATGGCGGTCCAAATGTTGACAGCTGCAGTACCGACTGCTTTCCTGTACCTACCACGAAACACAACGACAGCTGTCGTTGACCAACTGACGCCATAACTGCGCGTACGAGTGATAAGGACAGAGATGATAATCCCTGGTTATCGCAATGTAACTCAGTAATGGTCCGTTTGTTTACCTTTTTGTATCTCGTCTGGTTGGCCTTACTTTACGTACCTATATGATTTTAGGTAGCTACGCTGCGGTATAGGTTTTGCGTGAAAGAGCCACAAACATAGTAGGTACCTACCTACTTAAGTAAGTGGAATGATAAGGCTTTATTACCTACATTAACTCGATTCATCTGCCACACACGATGCGTCAGGTCATCGTGTGTACCAATGTAACCTACCTACCTATAAACTGTATGACGAAATCGTGGGTCGCCCACCAATGAACTGTTTATTATAACACTGCCCGATCCTGATGCCCGAGCCCGGGATCTCGACGCATCGCGTTTGGGTAGTTTAATAACCGCTATAATATATACCTATAAGCCCTGTAAGCGCGGTGCACTGTTTTGTACAAGATTGTAAACAACTACGTCTCAATTCCGTGTGTCGAGCAACTATAGACTTTATGTCATTATAAAGATAAGATCCATTCTAGCTTGTTGCGTTGCGCGAGGTCACGTGTTATTACGATTGTAGGTAAGTAGGTAGGCAGGTACCTACCTACTGGCTGAGTCGCGCAAACGCAAATGATAGGTACGTACGATGCGATGCGATGCGTAGTAGGTACCTAGGTATGTAGGTAAATCTGCCTGTATGTTTGTTACCCCTTCAGGCTTAAACAACTGGTTACGTTATGGTAGGTTACATTACCTACCCATCTACGACAATCGCCGTCTGCGTAAAGTTGAAAGCGAAAAACTACTTTTCTACCTATAGCTACCTAACTTACCTAGGTAGATACTTACCTATTAAGGTATTATAAACTGCTTATATACGTCCCACTGCTGGGCACAGGCCTCCCCTCAATCAACCGGAGGGGGTATGGAGCATATTCCACCACGTTGCTCCACTGCGGGTTGGTGGAGGTGTTTTTACGGCTAATAGCCGGGACCAACGGCTTAACGTGCCTTCCGAAGCACGGAATCATCTTACTTTTTCGAACAATCACACCTGATTGCTTGAATCACCATTCAAGCCTGAAAAGTCCTTACCAAACAAAGGACAGTCTCACAAAGTGATTTCGACAATGTCCCCATCGGGAATCGAACCCGGACCTCCAGATCTTGAGCCTATCGCTCTAACCACTAGACCACGGAGGCTGTCAATTTGTCATTAAGGTATTAAGTAGGTATTATAGATAGTAGGTAGGTATCTTGGTATAGGTACAATAAAGTAATATTTTACGTCTTTAATTATTTTAAACCCTACAATTTATGTTAATACGGCTTTATTATAGTTTAGTTACTGAAAATGGTTCGGAATCGAGACGTCTATAGGCACCTATCGAACCTATCTATCATCACAGCCCGGACACTTCATACAAACAACCTATCCCCTCTACTTTAAACATTTAACTAGGTAGGTAGGTACCTACATTAACTTGTCTACATCTAAGTAGTAGGTAAGTTGTAATTAGCTAGGTACCTAACATTTCAAAAAAACTCAAGGTCGGTAGGTATCATTCATGTAGGTAATAACTCACTATCACTATACTAAAACCCAATATTATGTAGATATTCAAGCAATAGGTAGGTACCTAACCTACAATAAAAATTTGATTGTATTTGTATTAATTCAGTGGTAGGTAAGTACCTACCTACCCAATTGTAGGTAATAACTTGACAAATTAATTGTGCTTACCTGGTGAGGAAGTGCTTAAGCGATTTTGAACGTCTTGAGTCTGATATGGTTCTGGAACTGCACTTCTCTGGAGTCTTTTTCTATGACCAGTCTCATTTCGTACATACTTGATATTGAAATGGTCAATGCATAAATACCTTGACCGCAAATTTTCTGCAGGCAAGTGGGCAATGTTCATATTACCTACAAGAAAAGAATATAATTTTCAATAAAACATAAATAGCCTATAGATGTTCCACTGCTGGATCGTCTCTACCCTCAAATAACAGGAGGTAATCGTTTTGGTGGTAGCCCGGACCAACTATATAATTTCTGAAGCAAAGCTTACTCTTACTTTTTCGGACAATTAAGTGACTTAGTCCGCAATGTCATAACTAAACAAAGATTAATGGTTGGATCATGGTAGTGGTTCCCTGGAAGAAATTGCTTAAACAGGCCTCCCATTTGTACTGTAGTAGGTATGTTGCATAAATTTTTGTATGTTCTAACTGTTTGTGATCATTAAAAATATTTGATTTGTGATGAATAATCTCACAAAGTAATTTTGATAATATCAGAAACAGTACCCGGACCTCCAGATCATAAGCCTAATGTTCTAATCAATAATACACAGAGGCAGAATCTACTAAAACAGCAACTTTTGACATGTCTTATTAAGTTCTTGTAGGTACCTACCTATACATAATGTATGTATAGATTGTTACCTGCTGAAAGGTGGTCAGGTGTGAGCGAGACCAAGATACTAGGTATACCTCATTTGGGTTCCTGGCTTCTGTACACAGTCCCGATGTGTGAAATTGGTACAAAACTGTAGGTTTGGTAGATAGTAGTTTATCTTAGGTATCTATTAAGACTGTATAAGAAGAAATAAATTAATGTTTTATTTTTATTTATTTTCATCTTAAATTAAAAGTAAATGTGTAAGTAGATATCTGGGGGGCCAAAATGGCTACATCAAAGCAATTCATCTAAGAAAGCAATATTGCTATTTGACATTTGTTTGCATCGCACACTTACTTTTATATGCACAAATGTGAAACTGCAATATTGCTTTCTTAGATGAATTGCTTCGATGTGGCTATTTTAACCGCCCTGGTCTATAAAATGTTCAATAAAACAGTCCAAAATTCAGCAATAATTATGTACTTGATTGACTTTTTTTAACTTTTGTCCCTTTTATTCCACAGTTCACTTGGAAATATAAATCCATCGCATACAGTATTGGTATATAGTAGGTACTTTACAAGTTTTTGACTATTCCAGTGCTTTAGTAGTTATAGCAATTGGTTCAGAATCTGGAAGCCCTGAGTTCCCAGTAAGAATATGTTAAAAATCACTAATTATGATTTTCAAGTTTGATTAGTATATCTATATGCCATGCTAAATTACCCAATTGTACAAAAGTTAATTTAATAATTCCAAATTGACATTGAGCACAATACCTAATTATATTATGTTCTTCAGACAGAAAAAACTGTTCTACTACTCTAAACTGTTGATCTCAGCTTGAGTTTAAGTATTACATTAATTATGGTAAACTAAATGATAAATGGTGACAAATGATAAACCGATTAGGTACCAAAATAATAGTCTAGCAAGTAGGGGGAGTGGCAATAACTTTCCCACCATGTTAATTAGGTATTTCTTTTTATTTTATTCCAGTTTTGATTGTCATTGATTCTATCAAATTGTTTCTTTGATAACTTTTTGCAGTTTAATATTAAAAATAAATAAAAGTAAACATTTAACTACTTACCGCAATTCTCAAGCCATACTTTTAGGCGGTTGACGTCATCCCACGGAAAACGGAACATTGACTTCTGTTCCGAAGAATTTGTACAATTATAATAAGAACAAATTGTGTGCAGACATTTTTTATAACCACTGTTCCTGTGCCGCTACGTGAAAGCAGGTTTCATGAAGCCAAATCAAAGTCCGATTTCAGTCCAGGGTTAGTTTGTAAACCACAATACACAAAACGTAGAAGGCGCGTTCGACTCGTAATTCAAACGAAAACAAACATTTTCAAACATAGGTAGGTTACTAACCTACCTACGTTATTTGAAAGTTGCGTTTTTTTTTTGTTCTCAAATTTAGTTTTAAATGATATTTATACAGGTTATATTTTTTTTTAAAATTTGATATTGTATCTCCCATAATTTATGAGAATTACAACTAAACATTTAATTAATTCAATAAAATGTATTTTGCAAATAAACACAATCTTTTAAAAACGTAATATTTTATTATCTGTGGCAAAGCTAGATCGATGTTGCAATAATTAACGATAGATGGCGCAACTTTAAGCGAGCTTCTTAGACATAATTATAGATGGCGTTAATAAAAACGAGAACGTTCAACCCCTCAACAAGCTCCATACTCGACGTAGTTCCGACGTAAATCCGCTAGAGTAACCACTAAATTTAAAAATATAAAAATCTCCATTAAATGCCAATATCTTTGATTAACTTTTGGTTGGAGTATAACTTTTAAATTATAAAACATAATTTTAGTGCCTATTTATCGATTATTGGCTTTTAAAGAAACTTTAATTACAAATCGGTACTATTAGCGTCATCTATTGAAATTTTTTTGAACAATGTTTCCTAATGTTCGCGATGAGAACCCATGGTTACGCCCACAAAACAGGCGCCTTCTGGCATTCGAAGATGGATGTGTCACCAAAACTTGTTTGAACATCAATTTTAAACTTTCACGTAATACTATTCAAACAAAGTAGAGACAAGTTAACCGTGTATGTGGGCGCGTTAACGGAAGCAATCTCGCTTCGTAAGATGAAATTGTACAACGATACAAAATTCTTCTGTGAACGATGTAATACTCAGTGACAATAAAAAAAAACACTTGGCTGAAATATATAACTCATCATCTCCCTAGCATTATCCCGTTTTTCATAAGGTCCGCTTACCTAACCTGAAGATTTGACAGGTCCGATTTTTTACAAGTCTGACCTTCCAACCCGCGAAGGGAAAACAAGCGCAATACAAGTTAGGTCACACACCTCCGAAATGCATTTTTCGGGAATGTGGGTTTCCTCACAATGTTCTCCTTCGCCGCTGAGCACGAGATAATCATTTATGATCCAAACATGAATTCGACAATCGCTGGTTAAGGCATGTGCTGGATTCGAACCTACGACCTCAAAGTGAGAGGCAGGCGTTCTATCAACTGGGCTGCCACGGCTCCACGGGTTGAAGTAAGAAAGAAAGTATTTATTATTAGAGGACAACTATACACCTATATCATCACAATTTGGTTAAGGAAATTAAAATAAGCAATCCACACAATAAAATAATTAAAGCACATAATAACGGGTTCTTACCGCGTTTAAATGGGGATATGCTAGAGGCTATTGAAATCAGAAAACATAAAAATGTCAACAGGGAAGACGGGTTCAAATTATCGACCATGTGGAATCCAGTAGTAGGTGTTGTAAAAAGCTTGAAACGGCCTAATGTGGTGAAAAAACGTGAGGACACAGTGAGTGTGGTTTGTCGTAGTGAGTTTGGTGCGAGTTCAGATGGTTCCGAACATTCCGATATCAAAAACATAAACAAGCGGCAAAGAAAGAGGGTAGACAGATATGTCTGCCCGTAGAAAATTATGGATCTACCTACTCCACTCCAATCTTATCAGTCATCCCGTGATCATGGCACTTGCAACAGTGTCGAAATATCGGGAGTCTCATATCCCCATTTAAACGCGGTAAGAACCCGTTATTATGTGCTTTAAAACAACAATAAAATAATTATGAAAATCATTCAACATTGTCTGAATGACTCTTTGCGATCTGTCGTTCTGCCCATCATGGCGCTTGATAGGTTACAAAAATGAATTAAGTTTATGGCCCACGGCGCAAAACACCAAAATACTGATGATTTATTTACATTTTTAAAACAAAATGTTTCGAGGTGACCTTTGATACAGGTATATTCAACAAGAAAAGAGATAATACGATTCAAGATTTTTATAAGTTCTCGTAGGCTGTATAAACTTGAGGACCGCACGACGAGGTGAGATATTGCAGCCAATTGCTAACCGTTATACGGCTAACGAAGCATGGCCTGTTACGAAATTATTATTGTATTACAAGGCCAGTACGGCCACAATCATATTAAGTTATTTTATAAGCATGGTAAACGGATGAGTAACGAACGCAATCAGTGCGTGTAACTAAGATTATCATATTTATAACAGGAATACGTTCGTCGGCATTTCCTATTAGGGTGGGTAAACAGAGCCAAGAGACGTAAGAAATTAATATAGGTATATTAATATAGGAATTGTCGTCCTATGAGATTATGACCCGCAGCGAAGTAGCACGGTGGTCTAACACTACGACAGAGCATTTGTTTTGACATACAGAGTGTTAGTGACATCGGAACGAAAATTTTTTAGGGATTATTCAGACCGGAATTTTCTGACGCAAAAGTATGGAACTAAAAATAATTAAAAAAAACACTAAAATTTTCATGAATTTTCCGACAGGAAATTCCACTTAATATCAACTCAGTATCGTGGTCTGAATGATCCGTTACGGTATCACTAACACCCATACCTACTTGTATGGCTACCTTGTACTTGTACGGGGTGTAAGTGACATCGTAACGAATACTGAGAGGGATGATTCAGCTCATTATTGTGAGTTAATATCAAGTGGAATTTTCCATTGCAAAAGTATAAAATTGAATATAATTTAAAAAAATCGCAAAGAAAAACAAATTTTGGGACGGAAAATTATACTTGATATTATCAGAATCATGGTCTGAATCAGCCCTCTTAGTATTAGTTACGAGACATCGTATATACAGAGTGTTAGTGACAACTAACACCCTGTATAATAGTATCGTTATAAACGTATATTATGAGCATCATTTTTACAGCCTTTACTCCCGAGTGCTATAAAAAGTTTAGTTTCTTTTATTAGGTCGTGTGCCACACACATATGTCCCCCGCATGGCAGTTAGCATTAATAGCATATTAAATTATAAGAGCACAAGAGCAATTATTATGAGACTGAACCATCATGTCTGAACCCACAAAAGCCACATTCACGCGTAGTCCGGACAGATGCATAAGTGGCTGATAAATCTCCGATAAGTGGCTTTGTTGATCTAGATAACCCCCTTCCATATTTGTGTAAGAGATTTTACGCTGTAATGCGCCCTCGTGGACCGTAACGAATATTTAGAAATAATACATTTTATTTGAAACCCTAATAGGTACTGCTTATCATCCTGGGGCCGACGACCTCTGCGGTCCAGTGGTTGAGCGATGTGCTAACGATCCGGAGATCCCGGGTTCGATGCCGGTGGCGAAATATCACAAAAATTACTTTGAGGTGCCTAGTTGGGTTAGGATATTACAGGCTGATCACCTGATTGTCCGAAAGTAAGATGATCCGTGCTACGGAAGTCACGTTAAGCCGTTGGTCCCGGTTACTACTTACTGATGTAAGTAAGTAGTCGTTACATGAGCCATGTCAGGGGCCTTTGGCGGCTCAATAGTATCTAACCCTGACACCAGGGTTGATGAGGTTGGTACTCCACCTCACAACCCACACGATAGAAGATCATCAGAAAGTGGAATTCGATAACCTGTTACATAACAGATCATTCCATTTTAAGTGAAAGGCGTCTATATCTACCATGACCTAGGCTCTGTCTATCTCGATAATAATTATGGGACTTTATGGGAGTGTGTTTATGTAAGTATGCGTTGCGCCCCTCGGTTATCTAACCAACACTTAGCATACAACCAAGGGTGACAAATGACAAAGTATATTTCACACGATATTAGCGGTATTAACATGATGCTAACACACCTATTGTACTCGTCGATTATTTAACAGATGGCATCCAAGCGTTGTTTACTTGAAATAAAAACAAGCTAAAAATACAATCAACTTATCCTTTTAAGTTGTTGCTCATAATTTTATGTATTGTGAAGAGCAAAGTTTTTGTTTATAACGAACTGGAAAAGCATAAGATTAGGTAAAATATAAAACAAATAAAATATAAAGCATAAAAACACAGGAAAGACACTGACCCAACACACCCATGAGACTATTGAATTTCCTTGTACGCGAAATATAATCATTCCCAGAGGACTAAACGAGATATTCTAGTTATAAGCAACGTTAAGAATTATCTATAAAACATTTTTGAGCCGGTTTTAAACAAATCATTTTCAAGATTTTTGTAGGTATCTACTTTTTCAAAGCATTCTACGTATGGAGTAACTAATAATTAGGATAATACTGATATCCTAATATTAATATTATTGTAACTAGCACATTTTTGGGAATGTTACCTACGCTGGTATATTCAAAGGTAAATTACGTTCGACACACTAAACATTAAAAGCCTGTTGTCTTGTTAAATTACAAGTTGATAAATACTGTAGTTATGTACATGAGATAATCCAAACTTATCGACTCCAAATCCAAAAAAAAACGCTTATGTCAAACCGTAAACCTGCAAATGACAATGTTCTGAAGCAAGGACGAATCTTGTGTACGTGTAACTGTTTTACACCCTTATACAGTTGGCATAAAGCTGATTTTCGGCAGTTAAGTTCGGTTCCGCGTCAGTTAGTTTGAGGCCTCCCTTACTGGTTGCCAAGCACCCTAATTTGATTTTATCTTGAAAAAGGTAGTTCCACATTTCTATAGAGCTTTATTACGTTCAATAACATTGCGTCGAAGTTAATTTCTCTTATTGTCCTACTGAGATGGTCACAGATCTCAAATAGAATTATCTAAGACACTTTCTACGAAGGTCGGATCTAAATTAGATAGTGTGGTCGAAGTGGGCGACTGTTTCAATTCACACTTGACCTATTTCCATTACTGATAAATAGTCTGTGTTTACAAAACAAACGGTAGCTGAAATTACATGATATACCCACACAAAACTCTTAACTTAATTCTATATGCCGAAAACGTGTTACGTATCAGATTGGTCGATACCAGACAGTAAGAACCAACGCGCACTACAGTTGTGATTGGCCGGAAAATTGATCGGTATTGTTCATCAATAGCGATCACGCTCTTGGTGGAAGGTCGGCCATTATTTTAATCGAGTATTCATTGTGATTATTCCACGACTTTTAGTAGATCCGCACCGTTTCTCAGATCAAAGTAATTCTGCAGGTTATGGGGTTAATAGTAAGCGCTAAAGACAATTTTGATATCATCTTGAGAACTGTGGTATTGACTTGTGTGGGTGGATAAATCTATGTACCAAAAAGACGATGAAACTTAGCAAATACCGCAGGTAAGTTAGATATCCGTATCCGTACTTATTAGATACATACAATAACCTAATCTAAAGCAAACAAGCTTAAGGGATAAGATTAGGGATTTATTCCGAATTCGTTGATACTCACTATCATGCACTAATGATCGCAAGGAACTTTCCAATTTGCTAACAAACTCAAAAGAAGTTTATACAAGTATAACAAAAGTATCATAGTTTTTGCTCTGTAGCATGCTGTGTTTAGACTGCAGATGTCGATGACGTAGGTACATACAGCTAATAATGCCAGTTCATTGTTAATTCAACGGTCCGTTGGCGGTCAAAATGCACGAGGAAAACATTCCCTATGAATAACATTAAATTCCCGGTTCGTCACAGGAAAGTGAATTATTCACTGCTTGCAGAAATTACGTAGAAACATACGTAGGCTTATGAGGAAATTAACGTGTTGTTTAATTATGACATCAGCATGGAGTTCCCGTACAAAATACCTATCATCAGTAATTACGTAGGAAGAGACGACGTACCTAAAGAAAATGATTTATCACCTTCAAAGAGATATCAATGACCGATAAGACTGTTTGAATATTGGGCTTGGATTCTGTCATTGGTAACGTGGAACAAGGACAACGGCTCGGTAAACTGGTCTGGTCTGGTCTGCTTATTTCATGCATCAAAAGTATTCGAGGCAACATTCAAACAATAAACGTTGCCCATAGGCATTCAATGAGTCAGAGTGTGCGTTGAATACTGAATACTAAACGAGGCGTAATCAAATGAGTGTCGAACCATTTTGAGATCTGCATTTTGAGCCTGGATGCGATCCAGAGGCTCGTGCGGAGACGAGCCTTGGTTGCCCATCGTGCAGCTGTAAACTGGAACTGTCTTCTTGGAAACACTTCACACACTACACATATTCACTAACAATGATTAGATTTTTTTCCACATTTTTCACAACATCCGCACGGAAATTGGTAATTTAAATGTAACGGTCATAAAACTCCATTCATGAGCGCGACACACGTTGCCCTATTTTAGAGTATTGTCCTCTTCTGATAACTACACTATGCGCAGCACAATAAGATAATAATTTCGACGAAGTTGAAACTCGGCAAACATGGTAAAGCTCAAAATAAATAATTTAGATTTGGAATGTTAACCTTGGTGTTCTTCGAATAAACATTTTTAATGGAGTCTGTTTCAACTGGTGCCTCATTCACTAATTGGTCGTCAATTCACTGATAACTCACTCCAAATTGAATCCCAGGTGGGTATTAATATCATATTTCAACAGATCAGTCCGAATCGTTTCACTTAAATATTGTCACGATTTTTTAAATTTGAATCCGTTCATCTAAGATCCGGTAGTCAATCCACTGATCGTGTGAATTCGTTAACAATAATTTTTAAAACGGGGGGTCAACTTTTCCCACAAACGATGAATAAACGCAGAGAGGCGCATTGAACCCGGCACCCGGCGGGGGGAGAGAGGTTAGGTAGGTAGCTGGGAACGACTGCCGATGCCAGCTGAACGTTATTTTTTCCCACAGCATTGTTCTTTGGACCGTGGCGTGTTAACGTTTACAAAACTGATGCACTTTTCCTAGTTCTGCACTGATGTAGGTGTTTTTGTTTAGATTTAGCACAAAACTCCATTTTGACTAGATACAACTTAGAGGAATGTGGCAGTTAGTGAGCAGAGGAGGCGCGCGCGCGCCGCGCATGGAGCGGCCTGTACCGTCGGTCGTACTGAGTGCGGGACTGTGGACTGCGCGGCGAGCGGCGCCGCCGTGAATCGCAGAAACCCTGCAGTCCCCGACCGCCCCTCGCCCCGCTCAAGACCGGTCCTTTGCTTTGCATTGTCAAGATTGACGACCGGTGAGATCATCACTCTGATGGCTAGCCTTTAATTCGTATTCGATAATTCCATGATTTGCTACATCAAAGTTCAAAAAATATTATAATAAAGTCAGGTAGGTAGGTAGAACTGTTACAGATAAGTTTGTTATGATATTTTTGCCGTCACTACAACAAATCCTAGGATTGTAAAATTAATAATGAAATGAACAAACAGAAGCACAAAAAAAAGAATCGTCTAGTGTCTTTTACTTAAGTTGTTAATTAAACCTTAAACTGTTTGTTGACAGATTCATAATTACGACTTGAAAGAAAGAAGAGCAAGTCGATGGGGAGCCGACGGAGGATACTTTACGACACATGGAGACAGTGCATCTCTTTTTTGAAGTGATCGTAAGCATGCGCGGCCGCAACAGCTGGAGCGAGCGCGTGCGAGTGGGACGGACGCAGGTGCGACCCATACGGAGCTTTTATTGGCGACGGCTGAACATATGTCGCGAATGGAGCAGTATTTCGAGGCTGAAAGAAAAAAGTGCATTGGCCATACTTATTTATAGAACAACGAACATCTGCAAATTCAAGCACCTACTTTCTCTTTCTGTTTGTCTATTACTTTACACTTCAGTACTCGGCTGACGAGAAATTTGGCACACGTGTAGTCATAAAATATGCAATATCCTATGATGCGGTGTTGATACGAGTGATTAACATGTGCTCTACCAAGCGTTACTGTGTTGAGTTTTGGTGTCATTGATCTTCCACATCGAACACTCGGCCTTACATAGACACATGCCGCATATAATTTTTGTTCGATTTTACTCTCCCGATTGAGTCATAGTATGAGTCACCATCACCACATACCTCAGGAGATCCGGGCGTTCGAGAAGCTATTGCGATGCACGGACAAAGTGCACTTGACAAAGTGGAAGATAGAGATAAGCGGAAAGTGTTCATGCGGTATAACAGAAATTCCTGGTGCTAGAAATTTCCGGTGGTTTGAAAGTACCAAATTGGTAAGCAATTAAAATCTTCATAGTAACCTAGGTAATAACCTCGTAAGGTCCGATTTGCGGACACAATATTTAAACAATGGCTTTTGAATTTGAAAAGGTCTTTGGGTCTTACGAACTTAAAGTTTTCCCGAAGATACGATTCATAAACTTTAAAAAGTTTCAAAAGAAGTACCTATAATTTTATTTGGATTAGCATACTTTTACATTTTTCTTTACAATCTTCAAATACGCGTTACCTTCTCGCGTAAGAATAACGATGGAGTGACAGCAAAATCAATGGCTCATGTAAAAAGCCAATTTGTTTCCGCACTTATGCATTGGAAATAATACCTGCAAGTGAAACCTTACGGAACATGTACCGGTGTAAACCCATAAAGTAGCGGGGCTGTGTTGACATTACATAATAACTAGCTCTTGCATATATTGCATCAGTGAATGACGAAGCAATCTTATCAATTACTATAATAATAATTAACAAACGGGGATCAGTTATAATAGATAACTTCAAAAAATCAATTGAATGATTATTACTTTCCCACCCATCATAGACAATACGCGTCCTCATTACGAAGCATTTACATAATTATACAAATGCGAGCCACCTTTTTAACCCAGATAATTATGACGACGTCTACACTGTTGCGCAGACGCATTGTGTGAGTCACTGCTTTGCTGGATCTTCATTATTTCGTAGCGACGCGGAAGTGGTAATTCTACCGAGATTGCAACAAGAAATGTGTTTTCATAAAATAAAATGGGAACAAACGAAACAGGCGTTGCGTTCTAGACGGATGTTTTTCTTATCCTCTTGTTACTGAACAAAGACGAATATGTAAATGTCGAACTTCGAACTCACGAGCAATTTCCTCTTGCTAGCTTGTAGGAGACTGTTGCTTAGAAATTGTAACATTGAAGGAACCTTTGGAAGCCAGAAACGATAGTATTTTAACACGTGGGATGAAAAACCAATCTTTTGCCAATTCCGAGCTGAAACAAGTAGTCTGCTCCGCCAGTCGTGTCGAGGACATTGTCCCGCCGGCGACCGTAAAATTGACACTACTATGCCTCCATCTATTGTCTGCAACAATTTCCGCAAGCAGTTTCATCCTAAACAGGTGATGTACCGTTGTTTTATTCACCGCATCGTGCCACTTATTCGAACATCGATAATTATGTCTTTGACTCGCCGAAAGTCGTGAAATTTAAGTGGCTATCCTTTCACGACCTGACAATCAACAGCGTTCAAACGCTACTTAATCGAGATTTTCTCTGAAAAACTCAGTTGATGCGTGTAAAATTAAATTGGTCATTATTATACCTAAATTTAATTGATCAATGAAGCAACTTTTTAAATCTACGTCAACGCAGTATCTTAGAGTGGAATTTCTATTGTTAATATCAGTAATTATAATAATTAATGTTTGACAAAAGTACAATGGCCTTCTTCTTTATCACTATTAAATTACTGTATTTATGTATACGTAGTATGGATGCTGTACAGAATGGATGTAAAAGATTATGAAAAAAGATTGTTTGGAGGGGAACAGTACAATGGTACACACACATGTAAAAGCCCTTACAAATTACACGTAATCCTGTCGACCTCACTACAGGTAGAGAAATGAGAATTACGGGTAACTTTTGTATGCATCATAGATGTTAACTATCTTTATTTTTCTACAGAGCATGAAACTCAATGACTCAAATGTAGGTCACGCTAAATATCGGACAAATGAGACTTCGCTGCAAGGTTTGCATTATTGAAATCTTTGGCCGTGCATAACGGTGGTCACTAAGTCAATACCATGACTATAAATAATAAATCAATAAAGAGACTATGTTTAGATAATAACGGTGCGCCATCGCATATGACACCCTTACATGGTAACAGAGTATATTTTTCATAACGGCTACTGTTGTCTGTCCAAGGTTGTCAAAAGTATCCCGTAGCTTGCATACTAAACCTGGTGGGTTTAATCGTCGGCAGCAAGATTGCGGTCACGTCCACACCTCGGCGGATGTCACGGGTGTGTGACCAAACTACCGATGTTGCTCCTTAAAACTTTTCGCATCAGTAGTTGCCGGGTACCATTCCAACGGAACGGATATTTTTAGAGTTGAAATCTTGTGCGGAAATAAATCTAACATTAAATATAAACAGTTCAAACTCGAACGAAATATTTGAACTGAAATAATTTCATGAACAGTGTAAAGACTTCAAGAAGTTTCATGGTGAGGTTGTCTGGCAATTAACATCGATTAACAAAACAATACTGAGAGAACTTTATTGAAGAGGTTTGCTGGTATCGCACGACAAAACGGCGCAATACGGAGACGAGGCAATGACTGCGTGGACCATGTTCAGTTGGAGACGGCTTTACAACGGGCGAGGAGTGGAGGCGAGCGAGGATTCCAAGGTGGAGCTGCCGGCAGACACCAGGCAGCTGGTGTACAACGTGTACGTATACTTCAGCAGGAGGCCGGGGCGGAGCGCCAAGACGGCGCTGTCGAAGACAGCGCGAGCCACTATGCTGCCGAGAGACATAGTAGCCGACATTATAAGAGATAAATACCGCGATTGACTTCTAAATTAGCAACACCCATCGTAATGCGTTGGTCTCAATGCTTAAATTATCACATATCAATAGCATTCATATACAGTTAGTTGTTAAATTGTGAACGTACGCTAGTCGATTTCAGTTGATGTTGTTTATATTGGAGTCAAGGTTTGTTTGCACGTCAGCATAAGGCGGCTACGATTCGTCGGACGCATCATACATACGCCGTATAGCAACGTAGTAAAATTGATTGGAACTTTACGATCGAATAAAAAACAGAAGATCAGTACCTAGTAAAAAAGATGTTATTTGAAGTTTGTATTAAAACTTAGCTGTTATGAATGTGTTAATATATGCTAAGACGTGTAAAATGAGTTGGTAAATAATATAACATTGGTTAAGTAATGTTATACAATGTGAAAATAAATATATAGCTACATAAAAAGGCTACTATTTTCCGGCTTGTGAACTATGAATGGAGTTACACGTGTGGATTGAGATTAGTCTACCACGAAGTCCAAAAATACGTTTAATCGTGGCGTTCCAGTCCCGTTAGACAGCTGTATTCTATTGGAACACGGAAATGAAATAACTGAAAACATTCGATTTCGTACTAGGTATGTATTTAGATAAATATAAAATTGCGCATTATATTTTTGGTGAAAAAGTAAAGATGATATATCTCCATTTAAATAAAGATAATAATTGTTAATTTATTGATGTCTTAAAAATACGTTATTCGTTGGGTGTAGATTGGTGTCATTATACCTACTAAAAGAGATCCAAAATAGACATCTAATGTTCAGGTTTTTTTTTTCTCTTTACTGCTAAGTGTAAACATTTTTAAGTGTTATTTCGTGGTTATTGTTGTGCTATTGTTTAAAGTTTTTATTCAAATTGTATGTGAAATTTTGAAAGAAAAATGTAATTATACGTACCTACCTATTGCTACTACAGGCTACGGTACGGTTGTTGTGCAAATTTGACTCTTCTATGTTTGATTCAGTGTAATTTATGAAACTTTCCTATTCGAGTAAAGTTATACGTTAATTGGTCTTGCTAATATCCTCAGTATTCCTCATAAGTGCAATAGAGAAAGCTGCATACAGGTAGGTGTGAGTGCGACTTTAGAAAACGAGGTACAGAAAACTGCCTTTAGATAGTAATTAAAACTTTTAACATGGCTACATAAAGATGTAGCATCTACATAAAAGTTGCAAAATTACAATTTGCTAATTAGGGTAGGGGGAATATCCTTGTTTGGAAAAAGTCTTAATGAGATTGTAATTTCATTAGAATTACGTACGATGATAAGCCAGTGTAGATACCTATTACCGTTGAGATATAAACTAAAACCCCAGTATCAGTTATTTATATTAATAATTAACGAAAGAAATGATTCCTGAGCAAAATTCGTAAAAGTTGTGCATTGCACTTCTGCCATTCAACTATCTTCCATCGCGACTACACACCGAACCAATAAGATTTATATTAAGTATATTAGCTATACCATGGTATAAGAACACCAGGTATGCTCAAAACTGACAGCTAGCATTTCAAGGTTAGCCCAGCTGATGTCATCCCACATAACGTTGCCATTTCGTAAAAAATAAACAACCCACATCCAATATTTTTAATTTACTTTGCAAGGGAATTTTATACTTTTAGTATAAAATGTTTACGTACAGTTTTAATGATTTTTATATATAAAGTAATAGTAATTAAATACATTAGTCAGTAATTCACTTAATTTTCAATAATTAAATTTACCTACGTCCTTGGAATGTTGGAGATACCAATTTAATGGTAACACTTACGTCATCAAGGGCTAGCAATGGATTGAGCATACCTGGACTTCTTATACCATGACCTATATGAGGCGAATGTCACGATTTAGCTGATATGGATCTGGCTGGAGCGTTTGGTTGCCCATTGATCTTGTTCGTTACAGAGGAAATGCGAGTAACCTTGCAGCCAGCTAGCACGTCACTGACTACCTGAGTCAGCCGGCCCACTCTCTTTATTTAATACCACTGACTCACTAAATTACTGCCTTATACGTATTTTCGGAGAGGCAACAATGAAGAAGAGAATAAGAAGGTCAGCAGACCCTTAAATTGACAGAAGGGGAAACTGTCCAGTGTCCACTTTTGGTTTCATAAAAATAGCTAACATTGAACTACTTCAATGATATGTAACCCGTCCACTTTCAAGTAGTTTATATTTCGCGTGTAGACGACGTGCAACAACATGGTAGGTATTATAGGGGATTGCAATATTTATTTTACATTTTTTCATTCAAATATGTATATAATAGCAATATATTTAATATTATTATGAATATTAATAAATTGCATTTTATTACATCATATTTTTCACAATATTATATTTAATATCAACTTGTCATTGGTAGTATTTGTAAAGAAACTATATAAATGTATCAATGTATTATATCCGACAGTTACAGTTTGAATCGTTTGGGATATAGAAATAGCTTTTATAGATCGTTGATTTTAGAGGTCGCCTAATTTTGTAGTCGTAGATGTAATTAATATGGTTTCCTCTATCCATGGCACTTATAAGTTAAAAAAACCTGACGTGTAAATCATAAGAGACATGTTTGACAACATTTTGTTATGAACATATGTAAGACAACAACAATGAAACCAGTATAATTGCTAAAATAACTTATAATTATATTGATTTACATAATGCGAATATTGTTTATACCTAACATAATACTAAATATCTAATAATAATTCAAACACACGGACCTAATAATGTGTATCTTGTACTCAGCTAAGTACTTTATGTTCGGTCACGAGCATTAATATGTATACACTTTGGTACCATGTCACATTAACTTTTTTGACAAATTGAACTGTAAGTCTCACTAAATGTCAAATATGTTAGTGCGACAGAGTTCTAAAGTGGGTACCTACATTATATTGCTCATGACTGTTCATCTGACACGTGACCTGTGACAAATTGTGATTGAATGTCTAACAAGTGTGTGATCTCAAGTAGAATTGTATTATTAACATGCTATAGCCTAAGGAAGAGTTCTATATGTACATTGATCTACGTACGAAATGCGTAATAAATTTGTAAGAAACAAAGCTGGCATTTCCTTCCTACGAATCCTTTTCAGATTATTTTCCTCGTTTGTCATTGATATTACTCCCTTCTAATACATATGTATACGTAAATACCAAAATTACTTATAGTCGTAC